>NC_074695.1:30427047-30599547 GCF_029448725.1 Salvelinus fontinalis
GAACTGAATTCATACTCAAAAAACCTGACCTGTTTTTCAAACAGGATCACACAATGTATATACACTGCTCAAAAAAAGAAAGGGAACACTTAAACAACACAATGTAACTCCAAGTCAATCACACTTCTGTGAAATCAAACTGTCCACTTAGGAAGCAACACTGATTGACAATAAATTTCACATGCTGTTGTGCAAATGGAATAGACAAAAGGTGGAAATTATAGGCAATTTGCAAGACACCCCCGATAAAGGAGTGATTCTGCAGGTGGTGACCACAGACCACTTCTCAGTTCCTATGCTTCCTGGCTGATGTTTTGGTCACTTTTGAATGCTGGTGGTGCTCTCACTCTAGTGGTAGCATGAGACGGAGTCTACAACCCACACAAGTAGCTCAGGTAGTGCAGCTCATCCAGGATGGCACATCAATGCGAGCTGTGACAAGAAGGTTTGCTGTGTCTGTCAGCGTAGTGTCCAGAGCATGGAGGCGCTACCAGGAGACAGGCCAGTACATCAGGAGACGTGGAGGAGGCCGTAGGAGGGCAACAACCCAGCAGCAGGACCGCTACCTCCGCCTTTGAGCAGGAGGAGCACTGCCAGAGCCCTGCAAAATGACCTCCAGCAGGCCACAAATGTGCATGTGTCAGCATATGGTCTCACAAGGGCTCTGAGGATCTCATCTCGGTACCTCGGCACATGCACATTTGTGGCACATTTGTGGCTTGCTGGAGGTCATTTTGCAGGGCTCTGGCAGTGCTCCTCCTGCTCAAAGGCGGAGGTAGCGGTCCTGCTGCTGGGTTGTTGCCCTCCTACGGCCTCCTCCACGTCTCCTGATGTACTGGCCTGTCTCCTGGTAGCGCCTCCATGCTCTGGACACTACGCTGACAGACACAGCAAATCTTCTTGCCACAGCTCGCATTGATGTGCCATCTTGGATGAGCTGCACTACCTGAGCCACTTGTGTGGGTTGTAGACTCCGTCTCATGCTACCACTAGAGTGAGAGCACAGCCAGCATTCAAAAGTGACCAAAACATCAGCCAGGAAGCATAGGAACTGAGAAGTGGTCTGTGGTCACCACCTGCAGAATCACTCCTTTATTGGGGGTGTCTTGCAAATTGCCTATAATTTCCACCTTTTGTCTATTCCATTTGCACAACAGCATGTGAAATTTATTGTCAATCAGTGTTGCTTCCTAAGTGGACAGTTTGATTTCACAGAAGTGTGATTGACTTGGAGTTACATTGTGTTGTTTAAGTGTTCCCTTTCTTTTTTTGAGCAGTGTATAATATACCAGTACCTTTCATAAAACCACTAATATAGTACCTTTCATATAACCATTAATATAGTGCTTAGCTTTAATCTCTTACAGGACTAAGAAAATAAAACTTAGTCAAAATGCTTTACACTTTAACTACAGCACTAGGCTCACGTGGACTGAACAATAGACTAGCCTGGGCAAATGAAAAGTACTTGTGCTTACACCTACATGTAATCTAAAACATAAGCGTACCAAAATGGATTATGATGTTAACTAATCACATTTTATAAAAGTCTGAAAACTAAAATAGTTAGCCATGCATGATCACTAACATTTGCAATTTAAATTGATTTGATAGCTGAGCTAGCCTAAATGTTAACGGCTTGTGCGTATGCTTGGTTCAGTATGAACACGCACAAAATGCTAGCAATAGCTTAGCTAGCCTAATCGCTAGCAGCTCGTTCTCCATACGAAAACTCACCAAATCCTAGCGTCAATCTTTCCCTCAATCCCTTCACAGCACATTCGTATAGATAAGTGAGTGTTAATATCCAGTTCTCTCTTTAGTTCAGTTTTAAACAACTTCTCAACCATTTGAAACTTAGTTTGTTTTTCTTCTATTGAATGGCGGTAGCTCTTCACATTCCGTTCTCGCTTTTTCAGCATGTTGGCCCCAACTGGTGTATAATGTGAGGTTAGGAGAGGGATTAAGAGAATATTGAGTTTTGGTTGGCTCAAAATAAACTGCTCGTCATGCAGCTTCTGACAGCTGATTTGTAATAGCTGTCAACTTAAACATACCACAATACGATTGGTTACTGGAATCTCACTAGTGATGATAACTATTCAACATTAGTTGACCTGTGTTACAACCACCCCTCTTGAAGGTATGCACGTCCCGTTGCATCTTCTTGTTGGCTGTATAGTCACTGGATGACCTTGCACAGGAAACCCTTAACTTCTGATTGATCAAATCCATTCAGTGAACTTGTGAGGGCTGCACTTAACCCTTGGAACAAGGACTGAATAACAAAGGTTAGGGGGGTCCCAAACTGAGAGTACCTTTCTGGTCTCTCTCGCTGCCTAAAAGAATGCCGGACAGCGCTGGCAGTTTCCTCATGTTGCTGTTTACTATTATTTTTCTCCACAGAGAGAGTCAACTGGAGCATGTTCAATGGGGACTTTGTCCCTTGTGTTATGTCTCTTCAGCACTTTCAGACATGTCAGGGAAAACAGGTAACTCTTTGTCTATGTTGAGAGAAACTTCTTTGAGAGGACCTGCAGAATGTTCAGGTAAGTTGTTTGTCTCACGGTCAGGTGTTTCAGGTTCTTCAGGTAAGTTGTCAGTCTGATGTACTGTTCTAACTTCTTCTGCAAGGGCTTCTTGGTCTGCTGTAACTTCCTCAGGCTCTTCCTCGATGGAACGACAAGGAAGGTTGCTCAACCTGTGAGTATCATAGACCTTGGTAAACCTAACAGGCTTTTGACTTTTTGCGTTTTCAACCCAGAAGTCATCATCAGAATCTGAATGTGTCTCATCTTCTTCAGTCACATCAGTACCTGGAAGAAGGCGTGTGTGAGGTTTTCAGATGTGCTGCGACGTGACAGGTTTTTCAGGTGTAGTCGCAGACAAGAATTCACAAGGCAGTAAAATGTCATGGTGCAGTGTGCGTAGTGGACCATCCTTGCTCTCAGGCTTGACTGTATATACACCGGTATATCACTTGAACATTTGGTGACTACATAAATGTCGGTTTCCCACTTATCAGCCAACTTATGTTTCCCTCTCAGTTTAACATTTCTCAAAAGAACTCTGTCAACAACGTCAAGATTGAACTCTATGACATGCCTGTCAAATCTGGCTTTGTTTTGTTCAGCTGTTTTGAGAGTGTTCCGAGTGGCTATCTTGTACCTTTCTTCCATGTGACTCTTCAAGTCTTGCACATACTGTGAATGCAATTTCTTCTGGTCATTAACAGGTAGTTTGAAGGCTATGCCAACTGGTAGTCTAGGTTGTCTCCCGAACATTAGTTCATATGGAGTGTAGCCGGTGACTTCATTCTTCATGCAGTTGAATGCATGTACAAGTGGTTTAACAAAGTCCCACCAGTGAGTTTTGTCATGCATGCTCAGAGTACCAAGCATCTGGAGTATTGTCCTGTTAAAACGCTCAACAGGATTTCCTATTGGATGATATGGCATTGTTCTCACTTTCTTGATTCCAGCAATCTCACACAACTCTTTGATTGTTTGTGATTCAAAATCAGGACCTTGGTCGCTGTGGAGGCGCTCAGGAAAGCAATAGTGCACAATGAAGTGGTCCCAGAGAGACTTTGCAATGGTGCGGGCTTTCTGGTTAGGAGTTGGTATGGCCACTGCATACTTGGTAAAATTATCTGTAATTACCAGTATATCCTTTGTTACTACGATCAGGGTCCAAAGAAAGGAAGTCCGTGCATACGAGCTCCAAAGGCCTGCAGGTCTTAATGCTAACTAGAGGTGCAGCTTTCTCTGGGAGGGTTTTACGTCGCACACAGGTCTTAATCTTCTCCTCCACAGACATTGACATCATCTTGGGCCAATAGAACCGGGATCGTATGAGATCCATTGTGCCCTCCATGCCCATATGGCCCATATCATCATGCAGACTTTTCAATGCAACTGCGCTCAGCTCTTCTGTAAGCACTAACTGCAAAGTCGGAGGAGGTTTCTCCTCTGTTTCCAACTGAGTGACGACCTCTCTGATGCTGGCGTCAGCTCTTTGTTTTTCCATCAGCTCCTTCTCTGACATGAGGAATGACTGGAAACCCATCTTGATGTTCCTCCTGGCAAGCTTGCCATTTTATGTAACAATTGCTAAACACGAAGGGCTACTGTTTCTTTAAGCTTAAACTCTATTGGAGCAGTTTGGTTCACTACTGGAGCAGTAGGGAGAAATGAAAACCGCAAAACTGAATCATTTAGGAAAAGAATGCCGGCTTGTATTTTGTAAATAAATATACTTACAAAATGAATCACCTTGAGTAAATATTGAAATGGTGAAATTTGTACAATGAGCTCAAAATGAATTAAATACATCAGTAGTACAATCGACTTATATTGGCCATATATCCTGCCTATAGAATGCACTGTATAGTGTAGCTAGCTGAGGAAGGCCCAGAAGATTGAAGTAATAGCTGTCAACTTAAACAAATCACAACAATATGATTGGTTACTGGAATCTCACGAGTAACGATACGTTTTCAACATTAGTTGTGACTAGGAGTCCTTCACGATCTTCTGGGCCTTACTCAGCTAGCTACACTATGCAGTACATTCAGAAAGTATTCAGACCCTTTGAATTTTTCTACATTTGTTATGTTACAGCCTTATTACAAAATGTATTTAAATACAATATTTTCCTCATCAATCTACACACAATTCCCCATAATGACGAAGCGAAAACAGTTTTTTTTAGAACATTTTGCAAATCTATTACAAATAGAAAAACACCTTATTTACATAAGTATTCAGACTCTTTGTTATGGGACTCAAATTGAGCTCATGTGCATCCTGTTTCCATTGATCATCGTTGAGATGTTTCTACAACTTGATTGGAGTACACCTGTGGTAAATTCAATTGATTGGACATGATTTGGAAAGGCACACACCTGTCTATATAAGGTCCCACAGTTGACGGTGCATGTCAGAGCAAAAATCAAGCCATTAGGTCAAAGGAATTGTCCGTAGAGCTCAAAGACAGGATTGTGTTGAGGCACAGATCTGGGGAAGGGTACTAAAACAGTTCTGCAGCATTGAAGGTCCCCAAGAACAGTGGCTTCCATCATCCTTAAATGGAAGAAGTTTGGAACCACCGAGAATCTTATTAAAGCTGGCTGCCAGACCAAACTGAGCAATCGGGGGAGAAGGGCCTTGGTCAGGGAGGTGGCCAAGAACCCAATGGTCACTATGACAGAGCTCCAGAATTCCTCTGAAGATGGGAGAACCTTCCAGAAGGACAACCATCGCTGCAGCACACCACAAATAAGTCCTTTATGTTAGTATGGCCAGATGGAAGCCACTCCTCAGTAAAAGGCACATGACAGCTCTCTTGGAGTTTGCCAAAAGGCACCTAAAAGACTCTCAGACCATGAGAAACAAAATTCTCTGGTCTGATGAAACCGAGATGAAACTCTTTGGCCTGAATGCTAAGCGTCACGTCTGGAGGTAACCTGGCACCATCCCTACGGTGAATCATGGTAGTGGCAGCATCATGGTGTGGGGATGTTTTTCAGCGGCAGGGACTGGGAAACTAGTCAGGATCGATGGAAGGATGAACAGAGCAAAGTACAGAGAGATCCTTGATGAAAACCTGCTCCAGAGCGCCTGCTGGAGAGACCTGAAAATAGCTGTGCAGCGACGCTCCCCATCCAACCTGACAGAGCTTGAGAGGATCTGAAGAGACGAATGGGAGAAACTCCCCAAATACAGGTGTGCCAAGCTTGTAGCATCATACCCAAGAAGACTTGAGGCTGTAATCCCTTTCAGCCACACCTTGACAGGTGTATAAAATCAAGAACACAGCGTTACAATCTCCATAGACAAACATTGGCAGAAGAATGGCCTTACTGAAGAGCTCAGTGACTTTCAATGTGGCACCTTCATAGGATGCCACCTTTCCAACAAGTCAGTTCGTCAAATTTTTGCCACGCTAGAGCTGCCCTAGTCAACTGTAAAGTGCTGTTATTGTGAAGTGGAAACGTCTAATAGCAACAACAGCTCAGCCGCGAAATGGTAGGCCACACAAGCTCACAGAATGGGAACGCCAAGTGCTGAAGCACGTAGCATGTAAAATCCTCTGTCCTCTGTTGCAAAACTTACTACCGAGTTCCAAACTGCCTCTGGAAGCAACGTCATCTTAAGAACTGTTCGACGGGAGCTTCATGAAATGGGTTTCAATGGCCGAGCAGCTGCACACATGCCTAAGATCACCATACGCAATGCCAAGTGTTGGTTTTAGTGGTGTAAGGTTTGCCTCCATTGGACTGGAGTGATGAATCACGCTTCACCATCTGGTAGTCCGACGGACTAATCTGGGTTGGGCGGATGCCAGGAGAACCCTACCTGCCCGACTGCATAGTGCCAACTGTAAAGTTTGGAGGAGGAATAATGGTCTGGGGCTGTTCTTCATGGTTTGGGCTAGACCCCTTAGTTCCAGTGAAGGGAAATCTTAACATTACCGCATACAATGACATTCTAGACAATTCTGTGCTTCCAACTTTGTGGCAATAGTTTGGGGAAGGCCCTTTTCCTGTTTCAGCATGACAATGCCCATGTGCACAAAGCGAGGTCCATACAGAAATAGTTTGTTGAGATCGGTGTGGAAGAACTTGACTGGCCTACATAGAGCCCTGACCTCCACCTTTGGGATGAATTGGAACGCCGACTGCGAGCCAGGCCTAATCACCTAACATTAGTTCCTGACCTCACTAATGCTCTTGTGGCTCAATGGAAGCAAATCCCTGCAGCAATGTTCCAACATCTGGTGGAAAGCCTTCCCAGAAGAGTGGAGGCTGTTAAAGCAGCTAAGGGGGGACCAACTTCATATAAATGCCCATAATTTTGGAATGAGATGTTCGACGAGCAGGTGTCTACATACTTTTGGTTATGTTGTGTATGTACTGCTGATACCTTTTTTATTTTTATTTATTTAGCCAGGTAGGTTAGTTGAGAACAAGTTCTCATTTGCAACTGCGACCTGGCCAAGATAAAGCATAGCAGTGTGAACAGACAACAACACAGAGTTACACATGGAGTAAACAATAAACAAGTCAATAACATAGTAGGAGAAAAAAAAGAAAGTCTACATGCAGTGTGTGCAAAAGGCATGAGGAGGTAGGCAATAAATAGGCCATAGGAGCGAATAATTACAATTTAGCAGATTAACACTGGGGTGATAAATCATCAGATGATCATGTGCAAATAGAGATACTGGTGTGCAAAAGAGCAGAAAAGTAATTAAATAAAAACAGTATGGGGATGAGGTAGGTAAATTGGGTGGGCTATATACCGATGGACTATGTACAGCTGCAGCGATCGGTTAGCTGCTCAGATAGCAGATGTTTAAAGTTGTTGAGGGAGATAAAAGTCTCCAACTTCAGAGATTTTTGCAATTTGTTCCAGTCGCAGGCAGCAGAGAACTGGAAGGAAAGGCGGCCAAATGAGGTTTTGGCTTTAGGGATGATCAGTGAGATACACCTGCTGGAGCGCGTGCTACGGGTGGGTGTTGCCATCGTGAACTGAGATAAGGCGGCGCTTTACCTAGCATAGCCTTGTAGATGACCTGGAGCCAGTGGGTCTGACGACTAACATGTAGCGAGGGCCAGCCGACTAGAGCATACAGGTCGCAGTGGTGGGTGGTATAAGGTGCTTTAGTAACAAAACGGATGGCACTGTGATAAACTGCATCCAGTTTGCTGAGTAGAGTGTTGAAAGCTATTTTGTAGATGACTTCGCCGAAGTCGAGGATCGGTAGGATAGTCAGTTTTACTAGGGTAAGTTTGGCGGCGTGAGTGAAGGAGGCTTTGTTGCGAAATAGAAAGCCGACTCTAGATTTGATTTTGGATTGGAGATGTTTGATATGAGTCTGGAAGGAGAGTTTGCAGTCTAGCCAGACACCTAGGTACTTATAGATGTCCACATATTCTAGGTCGGAACCATCCAGGGTGGTGATGCTAGTCGGGCGTGCGGGTGTAGGCAGCGACCGGTTGAAAAGCATGCATTTGGTTTTACTAGCGTTTAAGAGCAGTTGGAGGCCACGGAAGGAGTGTTGTATGGCATTGAAGCTCGTTTGGAGGTTAGATAGCACAGTGTCCAAGGAAATGCCAGAAGTATACAGAATGGTGTCGTCTGCGTAGAGGTGGATCAGGGAATCGCCCGCAGCAAGAGCAACATCATTGATATGTACAGAGAAAAGAGTCGGCCCGAAATTTGAACCCTGTGGTACCCCCATAGACTGCCAGAGGACCGGACAACATGCCCTCCAATTTGACACACTGAACTCTGTCTGCGAAGTAGTTGGTGAACCAGGCAAGGCAGTCATTAGAAAAACCGAGGCTACTGAGTCTGCCGATAAGAATATGGTGATTGACAGAGTCGAAAGTCTTGGCCAGATCGATGAAGACGGCTGCACAGTACTGTCTTTTATCGATGGCGGTTATGATATCGTTTAGTACCTTGAGCGTGGCTGAGGTGCACCCGCGACCGGCTCGGAAACCGGATTGCACAACGGAGAAGGTACGGTGGGATTCGAGATGGTCAGTGATCTGTTTGTTGACTTGGCTTTCGAAGACCTTAGATAGGCAGGGCAGGATGGATATAGGTCTGTAACAGTTGGATATTGGATATAGGTCTGTAACATACCTCACCAATTCTGAGTCAAGAGGAGCAGTTACTCTAAAAAGGTGCTTGAGATGAGGTGGAGTATCATTGGAGTTTCTCTTTTCAGATAACTCTTGGCAGTTGCAAAGCACTCTGGATAATTTCTCGTATACTCTTTCTCCATGTGATGATATGATATTATAAACTGTGATTTTCTGACTGATTCTTTTGCATACTTGCTCAGTTTGCCAAGCGTGCTTTTATTATGAAGAAAAACAATTTGATTACTGATGTAAAAGGTTTGAGTCACGCTCACACATCATTACCGTCCCATTCACTCTCTGAATGTAGACGAGAAGTTTATCAGAAGCCTAAAATAATTTGCCCCCACACTTAGTTTGACAGTATGCAAGACTCTACATACTAGTAGTTAGTTGAACATCTAAAAACTTTCAATAAACCCTCTACTGTGGACTATCAAAAAAAATTATACCATAAAACCTTTCACTCATTCACGCACGCACTTCACCATTCAAACCCTTCAGAATCTGTTAAAGTGCTCATTGATCAGCAAGTTCAGGTAGGCCTCGGCACTTAAACCAACAAAGGAAAGTAAGAGCGGTGCTCAACAACAAAGACAGGAATCCAAAAAAGGCCTACCCATACAGGAAAAACCTCCAATAGTGGAATATTTCATGATAAAATATGTTGAAGCCCTCAATAACTCAAGGAGAGATTTATTTAATCTTAGAAGGCTATCATTCTTTATTCCATAAAATGGACAGAACAGGGTCATATTCACTAAAAGGAAGAAAACAGTCCAAAACTGGGAGGTACTATCTGAAGTCGTCCAATAAGAAACACTCTTTCGGTTTCTGTTGCACAACATTTTGGTACAGTGTGCCCTAATGAATATGACCCAGGTATACTGTTCAAAGAGCTGCCTGTCTGCCTCCTCTTCCCCCACCTGACTAAGTTCCCACTTCATGCACCTTTTCTCTGCGTCCTGCTCCTAAGAACCAGGGCACCAAATAAAGGAGATAAGGGGCCGTATGTATAACGTCTCAGAGTAGGACTGCTGATCTAAGATCAGGTCCCCCCCTGTCCATGTAATCTTATTTGTTGTGATCTAAAAGGAAAAACTGAACCTAAATCAGCACTTCTACTCTGAGATGCTTGATACATATAGCCCGAGTCCTATTTGCAGAAAAGCAAATGCCAGTCGGAAGAGGTAATAGGAAAATACCTCTGATCTGAGGCCCATGGTGAAGTCCTTACTGGAAAAGACAGGACGGCAGCAGTGAGAAAATGTCTTACAGTAGGAAAGAAATCCTGACACTAGCCTGGCCATGTAGTCAGGAGCACTGAACTAGAAGTAGTCCTGTTTGTCCTCAGTGCTGTCAGTCAAGTCATGCAGTCTATGGACTGAAAGTTACAGCAACGCTAGTAGCCTTGCACGTATGTTTTTTCATGTTTAAAAAAAAAAAAGTTGCTTTCAAGTGCAATTGTAAAGAGAAACCGGGCATTAAGACTAATAGGAATTTGTGGATAACTCCAGTTATGTGACACTTGAAATACTGTCAGATTGTAGCTTAATTCTGCTCGTTCACGTTTCCACAGCATGTTTAGCACGTTTTGTGTCTGAAATGTGGTAGCCTATTATAAATGTAAGTTGAATGAAACCAAATGCTTTGCTTCGCTACTCTCTCAATTGGACAATTATTGTGAAAGTGACCTACATGCTACTGAGCAAAAATATAAATGCAACATGTATTTAAGCAGATATTCACACCTCAGTAGGTTTTATATTTTTTTGTATTACTTTTTGCTAGATATTACTGCACTGTTGAAGCTACAAACACAAGTATTTCGCTGCACCTGCATAATACATCTGCAAATCTGTGTACAGTCGTGGCCAAAAGCTGAGAATGACACAAATATTAATTTCCACAAAGTTTGCTGCTTCAGTGTCTTTAGATATTTTTGCCAGATGTTACTATGGAATACTGAAGTATAATTACAAGCATTTCAAAAGTGTCAACGGCTTTTATTGACAATGACATGAAGTTGATGCAAAGAGTCAATATTTGCAGTGTTGACCCTTTTTCAAGACCTCTGCAATCCGCCCTGGCATGCTGTCAAATAACTTCTGGGCCACATCCTGACTGATGGCAGCCCATTCTTGCATAATCAATGCTTGGAGTTTGTCAGAATTTGTGAGTTTTTGTTTGTCCACCCACCTCTTGAGGATTGACCATAAATTCTCAATGGGATTAAGGTCTGGGGAGTTTCCTGGCCATGGACCCAAAATATAAATGTTTTGTTCCCCGAGCCACTTAGTTATCACTTTTGCCTTATGGCAAGGTGCTCCATTATGCTGGAAAAGGCATTGTTCGTCACCAAACTGTTCCTGGATGGTTGTGAGAAGTTGCTCTCGGAAGATGTGTTGGTACCATTCTTTATTCATGGCTGTGTTCTTAGGCAAAATTGTGAGTGAGCCCACTCCCTTGGCTGAGAAGCAACTCCACACATGAATGGTCTCAGGATGCTTTACTGTTGGCATGACACAGGACTGATGGTAGCGCTCACCTTGTCTTCTCCGGCCAAGCTTTTTTTCCGGATGCCCCAAACAATCGGAAAGGGGATTCATCAGAGAAAATGACTTTACCCCAGTCCTCAGCAGTCCAATCCCTGTACCTTTTGCAGAATATCAGTCTGTCCCTGATGTTTTTCCTGGAGAGAAGTGGCTTCTTTGCTGCCCTTCTTGACACCAGGCCATCCTCCAAAAGTCTTCGCCTCACTGTGCGTACAGATGCACTCACACCAGCCTGCTGCCATTCCTGATTAAGCTCTGTACTGGTGGTGCCCCGATCCCGCAGCTGAATCAACATTAGGAGACGGTCCTGGCGCTTGCTGGACTTTCTTGGGCGCCCTGAAGCCTTCTTCACAACAATTGAACCGCTCTCCTTGAAGTTCTTGATGATCCGATAAATGGTTGATTTAGGTGCAATCTTACTGGCAGCAATATCCTTGCCTGTGAAGCCCTTTTTGTGCAAAGCAAGGATGATGGCACGTGTTTCCTTGCAGGTAACCATGCTTGACAGAGGAAGAACAATGATTCCAAGCACCACCCTCCTTTTGAAGCTTCCAGTCTGTTATTCGAACTCAATCAGCCTGACCGAATGATCTCCAGCCTTGTCCTCGTCAACACTCACACCTGTGTTAACGAGAGAATCACTGACATGATGTCAGCTGGTCCTTTTGTGGCAGGGCTGAAATGCAGTGGAAATGTTTTTTGGGGTGTCAGTTCATTTTCATGGCAAAGAAGGACTTTGCAATTAATTGCAATTCATCTGATCACTCTTCATAACATTCTGGAGTATATGCAAATTGCCATCATACATCATACAAACTGAGGCAGCAGACTTTGAAAATTAATATTTGTGTCATTCTCAAAACTTTTGGCCACGACTAAGTGACCAATACATTTTGATTTGATTTTGATTTGAGTCCCTCAGTTACACATTGACTTTCCATTACACCACACTCTCTCTATTTACCACCTCCCCACGTCTCCATTTTTCTTCTTCATTCCATCTCTCCCTTTGGCAACTATCTATCCTGCTGCTTCAGTGTGTCTCAGTAACCCTGATCGTGCCGCCTTCCTCTGCACCTAGCTCTGTTGGGTGACCCACACTCTCGATGCATGCCATGTCAGGGTAATTGACGAGCCAGAAGCAGGATATGACTCATCCCTTGTGTTGCTAAGTGGCTGCTGAAAAGAGCACGGCCACTACAGGGTGGGAGGGAGGCCACTCTGACTGTCTCTTCCCATCTCATTTAGATCTAGCGGCTGTACCCTGGGACTCATTTAACTGGAGGACTTGGTGGGTTGACAAACAGACAGATAGGCAGACAGACATGCAGATGGGTAGATAGCTGTAGATACACTGACCAAAAATATAAACTCAACATTTAGTTCATATAAGTAAATTGAAATAAATAAATTAGACCCTAATCTATGGATTTCACATAACTGGGAATACAGATATGCAACTGTTGGAGACCGATACCTTAAGAAAAAGGTAGGGGCTTGGATCAGAAAACCAGTCAGTATCTGGTGGGACCACCATTTGCCTCCTGCAGCGCGACACATCTGATTCGCATGGAGTTGATCAGAATGATTGTGGTCTGTGGAATGTTTTCCCACTCTTCAATTGATGTGTGAAGTTGCTGGATATTGGTGGGAACTGGAACAGGCTGTCGTACACATCGATCCAGAGAATCCCAAACATGCTCAATGGATGACATGTCTGGTGAGTATGGGAGTCATAGAAAAATTGGGACATTTTTAGCTTTTGGGAATTGTATACTGATCCTTGTGACATGGGGCCGTGCATTATAATGCTGAAACATGAGGTGATGGCGGCGGATGAAGGGCATGACAATGGGCCTCAGGAACTCATCACGGTATCTCCGTGCATTCAAATTATCATCGATAAAATGCAATTGTGTTCGTTGTCCGTAGCTTATGCCTGCCTATACCATAACCCCACCGCCACCATGGGGCACTCTGTTCACAACATTGACATCAGCAAACCGCTCACCCACACAACGCCATACACATGGTCTGCGGTTGTGAGGCCGGTTGGACGTACTGCCAAATTCTCTGAAACAACATTGGAGAGGCGGCTTATAGTAGAGAAATGATCATTCAATTCTCTGGCAACAGCTCTGGTGAACATTCCTGTAGTCAGCACGCCAATTGCACGCTACCTCAACTTGAGACATATGTTGTGCTGTGTGACAAAACTGCACATTTTAGAATGGCATTTTATTCTCCCCAGCATAAGGTGCACCTGTATAATGATCATGCTGTTTTAATCAGCTTCTTGATATGCCACACCTGTCAGGTGGATGGATTATCTTGGCAAATGAGAAATGCTCAATAACAGGTATGTAATAAAAAAATAAAAAAAAATGGGCCGAACATTTGAGAGAAATAAGCTTTTTGTGCATATGAAAATTTCTGGGATATTTTATTTCAGCTCATGAAACATGGTACCAACACTTTACATGTTGCGTCTTAAATTTTTGTTGTAGATACATCTATCGACACACTGATTGATAGCCCATAGGCCGCCTAGACTATTTCCAAGGTAACAAAACAATTCATCAATGATGGACTTTGGGTGAACTATTCCTTTAATCACATTTCTATAATGGAACTAGAGCTGTAATTCACGAAGCTGTCAGCTCGCGACTCATTCATCTCAGCCGGGCCAAAACCAGGAAGTCAGTCAAGGCCACCTGTTTGTTGCAGCAAAAAAATCTCTTAATTTCCCTCTTGAGCCACTCATATTCTCCCCAGAGGCAGGAGAAACACTTACTAGAGGAACTCCTAAGGAATAGCAAAAATGAATCCCATGCAGGTTAAAATCTCATAAGGATCTGCTCCTTTCTTTCAATTTTCGTCTAAAATGACACCCAAATCTATCTGCCTGTAGCTCAGGCCCTGAAGCAAGCATATGCATTTTCTTGGTACCATTTGAAAGGAAACACTATGACGTTTGTAGAAATGTGAAAATAATGTAGAAGAATATCACATATTAGATCTGGGAAAAGATAATACAAAGAAAAAAACCTACGTTTTTTTGAATTTTATTTTTGTACCATCTTTGAAATGCAAGAGAAAGGCCATAATGTATTATTCCAGCCCAGGCGCAATTTAGATATCGGCCACTAGATGGCAGTAGTGTATGTGCAAAGTTTTAGTCTGATCCAATGAACCATTGCATTTCTGTTCAAAATGCTGTATTAAGACTGCCCAAATGTGCCTTTTCATGTTCAAAACTGTGCACTCTCCTCAAACAATAGCATGGTATTATTTCACTGTAATAGCTACTGTAAATTGGACAGTGCAGTTATATTAACAAGAATTTAAGCTTTCTGCCCATATCAGATATGCCTATATCCTGGGAAATGCCTTCATTTTCTTTTATGACAAACGTATCAACACCTACAAAAATTTCCATTAATTACAATCCACATAATTCACATTTCCTGTTGCTGTAGGATTATTTTCCTGCTGTGGCAAACTGGCTAAAATTGAAGATCCTACATATGTACAGCTCATCACAGCTTGGTCAATAAGAGTAAGTCCATAGGACCATCTACAGCATCTGTCACATGATTATCACCACCAATGTTCCCTTTAATTTTTGGGAGCTCTGAGCTAATTTTAGGTCTTGTGAGCAGAAACTTGAATGTTGTGAACATTTTGTGCAACTTCGTGCGCGTTTACAGTGAACACTGAGGCTGTGAATTACATTGTGTTGTATGATGCAAGAAACCGCTTTACAATTAATTATTATTACCATACAGATAATTAGACAATGTAGGCAACCCCTCTGCCTGTTGGATTATTTGCATATTCAAGACTGTGTCAAAATGCAACGCTCCTCCTTTAATCAGGAAGACGTAAGCTTTTTACGACTTGCTTTTCTAAGACTGCTCGAAATGTAGCCTACACGTTTTGTGTCCCCTTGTAGAAAGCAGTAACTCCCCATTGCTGACCTAATAATTATCTATAACTGAGCTAATAACTCACTAACAAGGAAATAATATCAACAAATGTGTACACACGCGGCTCTGATCTCATCTGATCTGAAAAGCGCATTCACTCGCAGGTGATCGAAAGGCCGCTTGTGATCTACACCGCCAATAGAATTATACTCCTTTGCGTGGCTCTAACTACAACAAAACCAAACTCAGTCTTGCAAAGTTAGATTTGTTTTGTTGCATTGAAAAGGGTCTGGTATATTGTTGCTTCGATCACAGAAAAAACGTAAATCTATATTGTGCAAACTAATGGGTGAAGTTCAATCTCTTGCGTCTCTGCGTGGCATTTCTTCTGCGCTGCAGTCGTGGTGGAGGTGCGCGCTCCGCGAGTGCAGTTTTAGAGGGAACATTGATCATCACTGCTATCATACTGTCCACACTGACACCATCCCACACTGCTTTTACCTTTCAAATTGTACTGTAACACTACTGCATGTTGAACTGAGACACTGTAATTACAAGAGCTGCAAGTGAGGTAAATGGGACAAACTGTTAGTGTATGCCTGGTCGGGAACAGCTCACTGTGGGATTTCTGTCTTCTCCACACATGAAGATGAAACGGCAACAACAAGCCTTGGTGGTTAGAGTATTGGGACAGTAACTGAAATGTTGTTGGATCGAATCCCTGAGCTGACAAGGTACAAATCTGTCGTTCTGCCCCTGAGCAAGGCAGTTAACCCACTGTTCCCCAGGCGCTGAAGACTGGATGTCTGTTAAGGCAGCCCCCCAAACCTCTCTGATTCTGAGTGTTTGGGTAAAATGCGGAAGACCCATTGTTGAACGACTGACTAGGTATCCCCCTTTGCCTTTCCTTATGCTAATTCCGTGAGGTTGTGGATGCAGATTAGGCATTTGACAGTGTGTGAACTGTGCCAAATGACAGGGAATAAGCATTGGTGTGTGTGTATTTGCGCGCATGTGCATACGTTTGTGTGTGCGTCCATGCATATACATGTGCTTGGGAACGTGTTTGTTGGAGAACTAGCACGACTGCCTGAGCTTGCGCAATGCCGAAAAATCACAGTCGGAATCAGACTGAGTGGGAAAGCAGCCAGGCAGTTCAGCGATAGCCCTGAGAGACTGTCTTGGAACTAGGACCCGAGCAAAGTGAAACAACTGTCATGTGTTAAAGGGATAGTTCAACCAAATTACAAATTTAGACATTGGGTTTCTTACCCTGTAAGCAGTTTATGGACAAGGTTTGACATCAATCCATGCTTTGAGGGTGACTCTGAGTGTGACTGTTTTTGATGTGTGCAGAGGGTCGCTGATTCAAGCCCAGGTTGGGTTGAGGAGAGAGATGGAAGCAACACTGTTACACTTTCACCTATTCAGCCCTTTCCAATCAATGAGGATGAGGAGAGTGAACATGTAGACTAATGAGCCCCCCACACACTTGGTTTTGGCTGGTATTAGAGGCCAACCCTAACTCCCATTTATGTTGAATTTTCACTTCTAGCCTACCATTTGAAATGTATGCATGACTAAGTGAAAATTCCCCTTAAGTGGAAGTTAGGATTCACCCGCCCATGTATAGCCAGAGTTTCCCACTCCGACGATGTGTGTGATTCTGTCAGAGATAGATGATCAAGGGAGAGGGAACTCCCCAGTCCCTTACTCAAATAAACAGTGTCTGTGCTGGGAACACAAGGCTATGGAGAGGGGGAGGACTGAAAAAGAACAATGAGCCCAAGGCGGACTAGGTAGAAGAGGTAGACAGACTTCCCAGCCACTCAAGGGATGCCAACATCAAATCATTACAGAGGGAGAGTAGAGGAAGCCCTTTCAGAGTAGCTGTTAGCTTGATAAGCACTTACAGTAGAGCAGTATTGAACACAACGATCCTTACAGGCCCTCTCTTGAGATGGTAAATTAAATACATGGCTGTATCAGATGACAGTAATAGAAGGACTTTGGTTGTAAGGGAGATTAATCTATCTATTCATTGTCTCACCGGACTGTTTGGAGTACGTGGGAGAATGCAGGGCAGTCGTGTGTGTGTGTGTGTGTGTGTGTGTGTGTGTGTGAGAGAGAGAGAGAGGGGTATATCAGCATTGTATGGATGGTGGGCATTCTGTATTCTTTCAGCACCATGGAGAGAGCGAAACACTCGCATTGCAGTGGCACTCCTGGGCTGGTATTCACGAAGCTTCTCAGAGTAGGAGTACTGATCTAGGATGAAGTCCCCTCTGTCTTAATCATCATGGTATGAAGTGAAAAAACAGATGCTAGAGCTGTACACCTACTCTAAGACACTTTGTGAATACGGGCCCTGAACCCATAGGCCAGGCTTTAGACTGGAGTACATGGAAAAATGACCCCTCAGTACAGGTTAGCTTTAGGCCTAATCGAACTTCGATCGAGTACAGGCTTAGCTGAATGAACAACAGACATAATGTAACATGACATTTTATTAAATAGGTTGGGGAATGGCCTCGTCTCTGAGGGAAGATCTTTGGAGCTAGATGATGTGATGGCAGGTAGCCCTATGTGGGGCTGCTGACATCGAAACTCCCCACTGTGGGAAAGGAGTTCCAATGACTGGCCTGATAGCTGGTGGATGGATTATCGAAAACTTTTGCTGAAAAACAGCAAGTGAGAGAACAAGGGTTAGTTGACATATAACTACAGACCAAGATTTACGCCCATTGGGTGAGCAAGAGATGTCTCAAGTTTTGAGGGAGGATACAATTAGCATGCTGACTGCAGGAATGTCCACCAGAGCTGTTGCCAGAGAATTTATTGTTCATTTCTCTACCATAAGCCGCGTCCAACATTGTTTTAGAGAATTTGGCAGAATGTCCAACCGGCCTCACAACCACAGACCATGTGTAACTACATCAGCCCATGACCTCCACATCTGCCTTCTGAGATAATCAACCCGGACAGCTGATGAATCTGTGCGTTTACACAACAAAATAATTTCTGCAAACCTCTCAGAAACCATCTCAGGGAAGCTCATCTGCATGCTCATCTTCCCCATCAGGGTCTTGACTGCAGTTCGGCGTTGTAACCGAATTCAGTGGGCAAATGTCATCTTCGATGGCCAATGGCACGCTGGAGAAGTGTGCTCTCGGTTTCAACTGTACCAGGCAGACAGCGTGTATGGTGTCGTGTGGGCTAGCGGTTTGCTGATGTCAACGTTGTGAACAGAGTGCCCCATTGTGGCGGTCGGGCAGGAATAAGCTACAGACAACAAACACAATTGCATTTTATCTATGGCAATTTGAATGCACAGAGATACCGTGACGAGATCCTGAGGCCCATTGTCGTGCCATTCATCTGCCGCCATCACCTCATGTTTCAGCATGATAATGCACAGCCCCATGCCGCAATGATTTGTACACAATTCCCAGAAGCTGAACATGTCTCAGTTCTTCCATGGCCTGCATATTCACCACACATGTCATGTTTGGGATGCTCTGGATTGATGTGTACGACAGCCTGCTCCAGTTCCCGCCAATATCCAGCAACTTCGCACAGCCATTGAAGAGGAGTGCGACAACATTCCACAGGCCACAATCAACAGTCTAATCAACTCTATGCGAAGGAGATGTGTCGCGCCTCACGAGGCAAATGGTGGTCATACCAGATACCTTAAAAAAAAAAAAAATGTTTAAGTCAGTATCAGTGATCAATAGATTCATATCTGTATTCCCAGTTATGTGAAATCCATAGATTAGTGCATTATGAATTAATTTAAATTGACTGATTTCTTTATGAACTGTAACTCTGTAAAATCTTTGAAATTGTTGCGTTTTTATATTTTTGTTCAGCGTAATATTATGTGAGCTAAACATACAAAAAAAAAATGCAATATTTTCCTTAAAATATACATATTTTTAGAATGCTAATGTTACGGTCCCCACTGAAACAACAAAAAATACTTAATTTTATCGTCCTTGAAACATTGAATTGAAATACTGTAGAATTCCATTAATTCCTATTGAGAACTGCTGTTACTGGGGAGTGCCAATATGGCTGACCGGTGGCTTCAAACCCTCTCAATCATAGGAGGTTGGTGGCACCTTAATTGGGGAGAACGGGCTCGTGCAAATGGCTGGAGCGGAATCCATATGTTTGATGCCATTCCATTCGCTCCGTTCCAGCCCTTATTATAAGCCGTCCTCCCCTCAGCAGCTTCCACTGCTTTCAATGGACAATTCATAGCATCAGCAATCTGGGGTTTATATACATTATTGGTTGTGACTGTGTTAGGAGAAAGAGGTAGGGAGAGGGTTTATCTGTCTATATGTACAAACACGGGTTTGTTCTCCCAACCCACTCAGTTCATGTATCTGTCTTCTTATGGCAAACCAGACACGTTGCTGACACGCACATTCACCACACACACGAACGCACACCGCATGCACACGCACACTTGCCATTAATACAGTTATGTAGTTACTGTCTGTGAAAGCGAAGCATTTGCTCACTAATGCTTTTCTACTGCCTGCTGTATTCTGTCCAACTGAATTTGCCATGCTCTTTTTTGGTGCATGTGTTTGTTGAGTTAAAGCATTGCAATCCAGATGTAAAAAAAATAACATTTTTATTCAGAGACGCACTTTAGCTCATAACAAGGTAGTACTGTACTTGCATATAGTGGCGTGACTTTGTCAATATATTATTTTTCACTGCTCAACTTATTTCTTAAGCTGTTCTTATTTGTGAATGTATGTGACCTGTTAAACCAGTATGAATCAGAACCATTCCACTTACAGTACCAGTCAAACGTTTGAAAACCTACTCATTCCAGGATTTTTCTTTGTTTTTACTATTCTCTGTATTGTAGAATAATAGTGAAGACATCAACACTATGAAATAACACATATGGAATCATGTAGTAACCAAAAAGGTGTTTAAACTAATGAAAGTACATTTTATATTTGAGATTCTTCAAAGTAGCCACCATTTGCCTTGATGACAGCTTTGCACACTATGGGCATTCTCTCAATCAACTTCATGAGGTAGTCACCTGGAATGCATTTCAATTAACAGGTGTGCCTTGTTAATTTGTGGAATTTCTCTCCTTTTAATGCATTTTAGACAATCAGTTGTGTTGTGATAAGGTAGTGGTGGTATACAGAAGACGGCCCTATTTGGCAAAAGACCAAGTCCATATTATGGCAAGAACAGCTCAAAGAACCAAAGAGAAACGACAGTCCATTACTTTGACTGACCTTTCATGTCGTAATCTGGAAAATGTCAAGAACTTTGAAAGTTTCTTCAAGTGCGGTTGCAAAAACCATCAAGCGCTATGATGAAATTTGCTCTCACGAGGATCACCACAGGAAAGGCAGACCCAGAGTTACCTCTGCTGCAGAGGATAAGTTAATTTAGAGTTACTAGCCTCAGAAATGGCAGCCCAAATAAATGCTTCACGAAGTTCAAGTAACAGACGCATCTCAACATCAACTGTTCAGAGGAGACTGTGCGAATCAGGCCTTCATGGTCGAATTGCTATAAAGAAACCACTACTAAAGGACACCAATAAGAAGAATAGACTTGCTTGGGCTGAGAAACATGAGCAATGGACTTTAGACCAGTGGAAATCTGTCCTTTTGGTCTGAGTCCAAATAAAAAAATGTGGAAATGTCTGTGAGACACACAGTAGGTGAACAGATGATCTCTGCATGTTTGGGAGTGAAGGTAAAGTAGCCAACAAGTGCTCAGCATATGTGGGAACTCCTTCAAGATAGTTGGAAAAGCATTCTAGGTGAAGCTGGTTGAGAGAATGCCAAGAGTGCAAAGCTGTCATCAAGGCAAAGGGTCGCTACTTTGAAGAATCTAAAATCTATTTTGATTAGTTTAACTTTAAAAATATATATTTTTTTAGTTACTACATGATTCCATTTGTTATTACATAGTTTTGATGTCTTCACTATCATTCTACAATGCAGAAAATAGTACAAATAAAGAAAAACCCTTGAATGAGGTGTGTCCAAACTTTTGACTGGTTCTGTATGTATCACTAAAATGTCAGCAGTGGGGAGTTCTGTGCGCCTCCCTCTGTCTATTCTGCCTAAGCGACCATGACGCTGTAGTAGTAGAATGCCAGTACAGTGTTGCCTGTAAAGGGCCCAATGGAAGCCATTCCGCACACATACAGTATACGTGTACTGAACGCATACACACGCACCGGTATGTGCACACCACACATCTACACACGCAGGCCCACTCCACACATACAAGTATGTTTCAACTGCTACACAAATGTGCATAACCCTAACACGCCCGCACAATTCTGCATACACACACACACACACACACACACACACGCTCTTTCAGGCATTGACCTAAATCAGCGGAATAACTGCAATAAATAACACAAGAGCACACACCCACCTGAGCCTGCTAGTGTACAACTGCCAAGTAGACCGAAACCACCACCATTCACAACAAATCTGAAAACCTAAAGTATGTGGTGCTCTATTCATTATACAGAGGCAATTACATTTTCAGGGGGCAGACTTGTCCATTAGTCAGTATTAGGTAATTTTTATGTCCTGCATCCTCTTTTTATGTTTAGTCACAGACATGAACAGACACTTGACTATTTGAAACCAAAGAGCTGAGGGTGCTCTCTCTCTCTCGATACAGATCTATTCTTAGTGCCTGAGCATATTGTGTGAGTGACAGGAGTTGGGTACGAAATACACTTTTAGCACGACTAGCTACATCCAACTGGTTTTAATCTGTTTGCTTTCAGGGAGATGCTGGATCCTTAGGGTGGTATGATCAGTGTGTGATCTTACTGTGTGTGAATTGATTTCCTTGTCAAAGACCAGCCCATGGTCAGTGTGTACAGTACACTTCCAAAAGGGCTGTCCCTATTAGGATAACCTTTTTGGGTTCCATGTACTGTAGAACCCTCCATGGAAAGGGTTTTACAGGGAACCCAAAAGTGTTCTACCTGGAACCAAAAAGTGTTCTTCAAGGAGTTCTCCTATTGCGACAGCTGAAGAACCGTTTTAGGTTCTAGATGGCACCTTTTTTCCCCCTAAGAGTGTACAGATGTAGGATCTTAATTTGAACCAGTTTGCTACAGCAGGAAAATAATCCTGCAGCAACAGGAAATGTGAATTATTATGTGGATTATCATTAATTTAAAAAAATTGTAGGTGTTGATACATTTTTTGTTAGGGCAAATCAAGTCTGAAATTGGAAATGACAAACTTTAGAAGCCTTTTAACTCAAATACAGCAACAAAAGAGTGACCAAATTAAGATCCTACATCTTTATGTTACGTGATTGAACCTTAAAGCAGCATGCCAGGTTCAGGCCATGAGACAAATTGTGGGTGCGTGCGTGCACATGTATTTGCGTGTATACATCCGTGTTTGTGTACAGTATATGCATATGCCTTGTGTGTGTCAAAATCATAACCAACGTAGCGCTTATCCTATGCAGATACAAGACAAAAGGCAGAAATAAGCCTCCTCAAAGACATACAAACAGGACTTGATCCGAAGTGTTCTTTACTTGAAACGATGTAAAACAGGACTTGATCCTAAGTGTTTCTTTGTGAGGCTGCCTGCAGTAGTCGGTCTATTTGTGTACTCCCCCACCAGTCCTCATTCTTAACTCAAACATATGGTAACAAACAAGGCCCTCGGGCACTTACTATTGGCTGCTCTCATTGCTGACATTGTTTCTTAAAGCCAGTAGCCCACACATATGAGAATACCACACATAAGGCCGGGTTCTCAGACTCCGGAATAGTTATTCAGCTGATTTAGGTAAGTCTACTCCTGAACTGAAAAGCATATTCAATGCAGAATCTCTTAGTCCAGGCTGTATTCATAAAGCGTCTCAAAGTAGGATTGCCTTTTATATCAGTCCCTTTTTAGATCCTAATTAATTAAGATTACACAGACACCGGGGACCTGATCCCAGATCAGCACTCCTACTCTAAGACGCTTTATGAATACAGGCCAAGGAGTAGAATACATGTAGATGATATTTGTGATATAGCTCGATCTCACATACATCCACTCACCCATTGACTTTGCATAAGGATGCAACTCAAAATAGCTTTGTATGGATGGGTCTACTGTTTAAAACGGTTTAGTAATTAGTTTAGTGGGGGTTTGATACATTTTTATTTCCTGTAACTATATTTGCCATTTATACAATGTTATCATTCAATTCAGTGCTAAGCAATAGCAAAGATCTAAGTGATGCATTGACCAACCAGTTGCTAGTGTGGACACTCCACTCTTCATAGAGACCAGCTGGCTCTGAACTCAGCACCTTCCGTTGTGTTATGGTGTTGCAGGTGCTCTCTAGTCTTGATCAGATCACTTTCCCTCTTAAATCACTGTGTGGCTGCTCACTAGGAAGCATTGACACAGTCAGTCTTTCTCTCTCTGTTTCTCTGTGTGTGTTCTGGTAGTTAGCTGTGTGCTCTGATTGTGGCCGCCCCGTAGGCGGTAGGCCATGGACAGATGGCAGCAAAGTTGCAGTGCCGGGGGGGTGTGTGTGTGTGTATATGTGTATGTAACTGAGGAGGTTAGCTGGCATGGCAGTGGGTAAGGAGGTGGACTGTTCAAGGGCACATTGTTAGTCCCCCTGGTGAAGGAAAAATGGGGTGATGGAAAGTAGCTTTGAACAGGAGTCAGGACTGAACTGAAGACCCTGAATCCCAAATCAACTGCTAGTCCCTACCCCCTATACACTTGGATATATCTGAGACAATTGGATAGGTGAAAGTGATATGGTGACAATTCCACCTGGCCTATCAGAGGGCATGATGAAGCCATTGACAATCTCTAGACATAGCCATATCCTGAGCTGTGAATGGATTTCTGGAGTTTTTTTGATCCATTAGTTTTCACTGTGGGATTGGAGCCATGTTACTCTACAAGTAGCCTCTGTCGAGTCCCCAACAGCCAGGTTTTCAGGGGAAATGGAAAGATCCTGTGACACGACTTCCACTTTTGGACGTTAACAAGGTGACACTCCATCTTAACTCCTCCGCATTTACTGGATTGGTTGAATAGTGCAGAAGAGAACCTCCCCCGGCATTTTTTCCCCTTCTCGTCAAGACCAGTATGTAGGGGATCTAGTTTCAGGCATGTCTTTTACACCTGCTACGTTAGGTTACTCTACAAGCTATGTGTGTGTATCGTGTGAGTCTGACCTCCACCGACGGTGACATTGCACCACGAAGTGCACTTCAACAATGCCCTTGTAATACGGACATAAGGCTGTTTATAATATTATTGCACCTATGAACAGCCCACCTTTCAATTCCACCTTAGGACAGCAGACGTTAGGTACAACCGTGTCTGTCATACTATGTCAGCCATGTTTTATGTCTGTTGACTTTTGTCATTAGATAGACAGTTGTAAATTAATTCAAATTATTTGTTGGAGATTTAGTGTTATGAATGAGTGTGATATGGCAGGTTAAGTAGGACCAAATACAGAGCAGGGTCATGTTCATTGGGGCACGCAACTGAACATTTTATAATGATTTACAAATTCAAGTAGTCCCTCCTGGTTTTTGTCAGTTTTCTTCTGTTTGGTGCCCCCCCCCCCCCCCCCAAAAAAAATATATATTTATTTTTTATTTAACCTTTCTTTAACCAGGAAGGGCTCATTGAGATTTAAAATCTCTTTTTCAAGAGCGTCCTGGCCAAGATAGGCAGCACCAAGTCATTACAAAAATTACAGACAAACAACATGAACAACTACAAGTAATCTAGTAAAGACCATAGAATTCACAAGAGTATAACAAAATCAAAAACAGCAAATCTAAAAACATTGACAGGACAGGGAATCAGCCTCAATCTTTCATCAGTGATTTAAAAAACACCAATCGGGACAAGTTCTTCCAGTTTAAAATGATTTTGTAAGGTATTCCAAGATGGCGCAGAGTACATAAAAGACCTTTTACCAAATTCAGTTCAGACATTTGGAACAGTTAGCAGGATAAAGTCCAGCGAACGAAGAGAGTACCCACCACATTTCTGAACAATAAAAATGCCCAAATAAAAAGGTAGTAAACCCAAAATAGCTTTGTAAATAGAAGTATACCAGTGACTAGAGAAGGCCAGCCAACCCTGGTATACAAAGTGCAGTGGTGCGTAAGGGTTTTGCAGTTTAAAATAAATCTCAAAGTGCCATGGTAAAGAGTGTCAATTTATCTCAAACACTGAGCGGAATCATTCATA
The DNA here is from genome assembly GCF_029448725.1 of Salvelinus fontinalis. Lineage (NCBI taxonomy): Eukaryota > Metazoa > Chordata > Actinopteri > Salmoniformes > Salmonidae > Salvelinus > Salvelinus fontinalis. The sequence goes on from NC_074695.1 coordinate 30,452,465, forward strand.
TATAAAATATCCCCATAGTCTAGTAAAGGCATAAATGTAGCTGATACTAGCCTCCTTCTGGCTTCAAATGAACACAACCCTGGTCTTCAAGTGTGTGGAAAGTGAGGGAGTTACCATTGTAACTAATTCCACAATTTGAAGAACCCTTACCATAGCATCCACACTAAAGGGTAATCATTACAACATAAGCCTAATTCAAGTATTATTATTATTTTTTTCATTGTTTTATTGTGACGGTACAGCAGTAACCTCTCACAACACTGTCAGTCACGCATGAAAATATCTATTTTGCTCTATCTGACCGTCACACTTGATTGTGCACTTGGCCTTGAATCAAAAAGTCACAGGAAAACAGAATGCATCATCAGATATTCAGCTAGCAATAAAGATAGCTACATCTACCCCCCTAAAATACTTACATCTTTTAAATGTTAAAATATTTAGAATCTGTCCTCTCATATTTCCATGAGTGACTATCATAATGACATTTGCTTTGTTCTCCTTACTTCCTCAGTAAAAGACTACAGGATGAGTGGCTGGCTGTGGAGCTATACAGAGCAGGCTTGCTGGTTAAAATTCCGGTTTTGTATTTGCTGACAGCATGGTTTAACAGGGTGGGGTCCCTCCCCAGTGACATGCACAGTGGTTTAGTAGAATTGGACTATTTATCGAATCCCTGAGTTTAGTAGACTATGATTCTTTATTGAATCCTCAGTATCATTAGGTAACATGGCGACTGTCTACATAATATAAAACATCTAGCAAGTCTGAGAACTAGAATACTTTGTGCACCATATACTATGAAAATCATTGGACTCTAATGCTGCAAACAATTAGAATTCCCCCTTTTTCCCCACAAAATGTATTTCATCTAAACTTTACAGTTAGGAAAGTGTTCCAGACTTCTCGTGCTTGTATAGGCTATTAGTCTGCTAGCCTAATACACACTGTTTGTTGGACTGCAAAGAAAAGGTGTGCTGCCCAAACACGATACATGGATTTAATGAATCCAAAGTTTACGTCAGCATATTCATTTAAATAGTATTGTTCATCAGACCTTTCATGATGGAAATGTATATATTTTTTTATATATATATATCCCCATCCTTTGAAAAAAAGGCTGAGCTTTCTCCAAATTCAATGTTATGTGACTACATTTTTTTAAACCATACTTGATATACATTATGAATTGCTGGGCTCTGATTGGCTGCTGGAGATTCTCCTTCCGTATAGCAACAGCCTGGAATCCCCCCCCCCCCCCCCTCTCTACTCCTGTCCCCCTCCCCTTTTCTACTCACAGACCTCCTCCACGCTGCTTACCCTCTTCCTTGGATGCACTTGGACTGCTCTGCCTCTGAGGGGGCTCCTCTCCACCGACTGACTGCAGCATCTGGATGTGGTCGCCATGGAAACAGCAATGGTCCAACCCCCCCATTCTCCTTCTCCCCCCTTTTCTAAGCACGCTGTGCTAATGCTCGCCGCTGCACATCTTCAGGCTTGACCTGGATTCCGTGGTGTGCTGGTGTTTCCCCATTTCTTTTTTATTTTATTTGGGGTCCAATGCCAGAGCCCGCTCCTCCCCCACATCCCATCCCCAGGCCATGAGTTTGTAAGAAGAGAGAATATTGTGTCACTTACAGTATCGGGGCTCTATCCACCCTCCCTCTCTCCCACTCTACTCACACAGAGCCTCAGTGAACTGAGGTCATTTCCCCGTTTTGATTAAACTGCCACCTCTGCTGCATAAAGAAACCAAAATGTCTGCCTGTTCCTGTTGTAGTGGGTTTAGTCGCACTGTTTTCCGCTTGGATTTTTTTCTGGTCTATTTACTGTACATTTTAATATATGTCCTCTGTTTGAGATTGAATGTTAATACAACATGACAGTCCGAACGCATGTAAGTCAGTATAGCTGTTGTGTGGGCGCGTGGCCGTGTCACTCATGCAGTCATTCATTGAAACCCGTGTTCCCTTCTGATGTTGAGGAGTGCTTGATGTGGGAATGTCAAATCCGTCACCACAGTTCATCACATCAGACTAATAGATGAAGCAAGATTATCAGCGATGCAGTTTTTCTGTACATACTCTGCTTATGCCTTCATGAGAAACTTGTTTGGGTTGATGCACCTGTTTTTCTCTTGGGAGCTGTGGATTTTGTATTTGGTGCTCCATCTTTAGCAGCTGTAGAGTCTTGCTGTAGGGTACTCCTCAAGTCTTAAAGGGGAAAACCATATGAGACATATGGATGGCACGTTCTCGTTGTTCATAAACTATTTTCTCTTTGTTATTTCTATTGAATTGAAATACGTTTCATTTACATATGCATTGAGTGAACAATGACACACCATGGCATGTTTTGCCAAACCATGAAATGCTCATATGATGGGATTATTTGCATATTTAAATGTTAACACATTTCTTTCCTCCTACCCATACCTGTCTTCTTCACCCATCTCTCCACATCCCTGTCTCTACCCCTTCCTTCCTTACTCTGTTCCTCCTCTCTCTTTTCTCTCTCTCCTGTCTCTCCATCCTCCCTGTCTACCCCCACACCTCTCGCCCTGGTTGCAGTGGTGGTGATGGACCAGCAGAGGGTTCTACATAGTGGCTGCCTGGTATTGGGGGTGCACACCCCGCCCATCCGCCGCAACAGCAAGCTGGCGAGCCTGGGGCGCATCTTCAAACCCTGGAAGTGGAGGAAAAAGAAAAACGAGAAGCTGAAGCAGAGCTCCACAGGTGAGAGCGACCTATCGGTAAACTACACAAACACGCACACTCACCTTTTCCTCTTCCCTACCAAGTTAGGCCAGGCGTAGCATATTATGAGTAAAAGCACTTGGGTAATATCCCAACGATTTAAATTGGCTTTCTCTCTCTCTGTCAACTTATTATGACCCCAAATAGGACTTTTGCATATTGGTCTCAAGATTTGTCAGATCAGTACATGGTCATGAAAGAAAGGAAATTAGGAAAGGAAGCCATTTTAGAATATATGGATATAATGCAGTCATGTAGTCTCCCTAAACAGATGGGTTGCTGCCCACATGAACAATGTTCCAACATACACATGCCAGAAAGGGCTGGTGGGAGGAGCTATATGAGGAAGGTGCATTGTAATGGCTGGAATGGGTTGAATGGTACAGTGTCAAACATATGGAAACCACGTTCCAGTCATTACAATGAGCCTGTCCACCTATAGCTCCTCCCATCAGCCTCCTCTGACACACACAGCATACAGAATAGTGCTGTTGCCCTAGGACTGGGATTTCCGAGACTAGTAGTCACGCTTTGGAGATGATGAGTGTGAAATAGAGGGTAAACATGGTTGTAAAACTAAGCTGTGTATGTTGTCTCTCTATGTTCTCCGTGCAGATGTGGCATTGTCCAGTGGGTGTCTCTCTCCAGAGCCCGGTTCCCCCTTGCAGGGCTCCTCAGATGGGACATGCATGTTTGGGGTGTCGCTCAATGCCACTCTAACAGTCAGCAGTGTGGAGTATTTGGGCCCCGAAGAGGAACTCCCCCCGCCAGGTAGGACAGCCCACCTCCATAGAAAACTAAGGCTTAATCCCAAATTGTTGCCTAGATCCTACGCTTTATGCACTTGTGGAGATCTAAGAAGATTTGATTGGTATAATAAAGCTTCTACCTCTTAGCCTATCATAGGGCTATAGTCATCACCATATATTTGGACAGTGATGCTAAATGTTTTTTTTTTGATTCAAGATGACATTTTGAATATGAGGCAAAAGTATCGAATGTCACCTTTTCCAAGTCCTCCTTTCAAAGAAGATACAGTGGCAAGAGAAAGTATGTGAACCCTTTTGAATTACCTGGATTTCTGCATTAATTGGTCATCAAATTTGATATGATCTTCATCTAAGTCACAACAATAGACAAACATAGTGTGGTTAAACTAACAGACAAATTTAAACATTCACAGTGTAGGTTGGAAAAAGTATGTGAGCCCTTAGCTTTTGGAGAAGTCATTAGCCTAATTGGAGTCAAGAGTCAGCTAACCTGGAGTCCAATCAATGAGACGCCCTATAAAAAAAGACACACAAAATGTGAGTTTGCTATTCACAAGAAGCATTGCCTGATGTGAACCATGCCTCGAACAAAAGATCTCAGAAGACCTAAGATTAAGAATTGTTGACTTGCATGAAGCTGGAAAGGGTTACAAAAGTATCTCTAAAAGCCTTGACGCTCATCAGTCCACGGTAAGACAAATTGTCTATAAATGGAGAAAGTTCAGCACTGTTGCTACTCTCTCCCTAAGAGTGGCCGTCCTGCAAAGATAACTGCAAGAGCACAGTGCAGAATGCTCAGTGAGGTTAAGAAGAATCCTAGAGTGTCAGCTAAAGACTTTTCCTCTGGAACATGCTAACATCTCTGTTGACGAGTCTACGATACGTAAAACACTAAACAAGAATGATATTCATGGTGGGGGACCACGGAAGAAGCCACTGCTGTCCAAAAAAACATTGTTTTGAAGAAGTGTTTGAAGAAGTGCAACTGGATGTTCCACAGTGCTACTGGAAAAATATTCTGTGGACAGATGAAACTACAGTTGAGTTGTTTTGGAAGGAACACACAACACTGTGTGGAGAAAAAAAGGCGCAGCACACTAACATCAAAACCTCATCCCAACTGTAAAGTATGGTGGACGGAGCATCATGGTTTGGGGCTGCTTTGCTGCCTCAGGGCCTGGACAGCTTGCTCTCATCAACAGAAAACTTTAATTCATTTTAGCCTAACATTCTCCTGAAAAATGTCTTGATATCTGTCCGCCAATTGAAGCTCAACAGAAGTTTGGTGACGCAACAGGACAACGACCCAAAACACGGAAGTAAATCAACAGAATGGCTTCAACAGAAGAAAATACGCCTTCTGGAGTGGCCCAGTCAGAGTCCTGACCTAACCCAATTGAGATGCTGTGGCATGACCTCGAGAGCAGTTCACACCAGACATCCCAAGAATATTGCTGAACTGAAACAGTTTCGTAAAGAGGAATGGTCCAAAATTCCTCCTGACAGTTGTACAGGTCTGATCCGCAACTACAGAAAACGTTTGGTTGAGGTTATTGCCGTCAAAGGACGGTCAACCAGTTATTAAATCCAAGGGTTCACATACTTTTCCCACCCTGCACTGTGAATGTGTACACGGTGTGTTCAATAAAGACATGCAAACGTATAATTGTTTGTGTGTTATTAGTTTAAGCAGACTGTGTTTGTCTATTTTTGTGACCTAGATGAAGATCAGATCAAATTTGATGACCAATTTATCCAATTTATGCAGAAATCCAGGTATTTCCAAAGGGTTCACATACTTTTTCTTGCCACTGTATATTGACACAGGATAGGGTAGTCACAGCAATATGATTAAGTCTTTCGCCTATCCAGTTAAGAGCGCGACATATGTTTTTTGGGGTCCGATTTCCCCCCCCCCCCCCCCCCCCCCCCCTCAAAAAAAAAAATTGGGACAAAACTTAGCGATACCGATATCTGCCGAGATTCTATTTTAGGCCAGAGAAATTAAAAAGTTCAATTTTACACATGGAATTCATATAAATTGCCATCCAAAACATCAATTGTCCAAGAAATATGCGCAAAATGTTAATTTCTTATATTGTGTAATTAGAGACGCATCATGAGAATGGCCGCAAGTGTTCAGATCAGCATGAGATTCCCTTTTTTTGTCCTATTTATTGAAAAGCAGTTATCGGAGTTATCTACTGATATAGCGGTAAAAGCAGTGCTTGACTTGAATTTAAATAGGTGCCGGTACTCATGTTGGGTGCCGGTACTGTTTATATTTAGGTGCAGGAGCTCCATAATACTTTTGAACAGGAGCTCAAGCAGTAAGAAATGTAAGGTGTCGGTACTCAGCTCCAGTGAGCTCCTGCCCAAGTCAAGCACTGGGTAAAAGGCCAATATCGTCCGATTTAATATCGGTGAACCAATATATTGGTCGGGCTCCAATCCAGTTAGATTCATTTGAGTACTCACTGTGAGAGGGCCATGGAATTTGACTAAATCCTTTTAGTGTTTATTTTTTAGACATATCAAGGGGATTTAGAAAACAATGTTGTAACCACCATTTTCTTTTTTGTAAATAATTGTTTTGACAATTTTACCATAGACTATTACAATATACAGTACCAGTCAAAAGTTTGGATACACCTATGTATTCGAGATAAAAAAAAAATATATATATTTTCTACATTGTAGAATAATGGTGAAGACATCAAAACTATGAAATAATACATATGGAATCATGTAGTAACCAAAACAGTGTTAAACAAGTCAAAATAAATTTTTATATTTGAGATTCTTCAAAGTAGCCACCCTTTGCCTTGATCACAGCTTTGCACACGCTTGGCATTCTCTCAACCAGTTTCATGAGGGAGTCAACTGGAATGCATTTCAATTAACAGGTGTGCCTTAACTATAGGAATTTCTTTCCTTCTGAATGCGTTTGAGCCAATCAGTTTTGTTGTGACAAGGTATACAGAAGATGGCCCTATTCTGTAAAATACCAAGTCCATATTATGGCAAGAACACCTCAAAGAAGCAAAGAGAAATGACAGTCCATCATTGCTTTAAGACATGAAGGTCAGTCCGTACGGAAAATTGTCTTCAAGTGCAGTTGCAAAAACCATCAAGCGCTATGATGAAACTGGCTTTCATGAGGACTACCACAGGAAAGGAAGACTGCAGAGGATAAGTTCATTAGAGTTAACAGCCTCAGAAAATGCAGCCCAAAATAAATGCCTCAGAGTTCAAGTAACAGACACATCTCAACATCTACTGTTCAGAGGAGACTGCGTGAATCAGGCCTTCATGGTTGAATTTCCGCAAAGAAACCACTACTGAAGGACACCAATAAGAAGAAGAGACTTGTTTGGGCCAACAAACACGAGCAATGGACATTAGACCGGTGGAAATCTGTCCTTTTGGTCTGAGTTAAAATTTGAGATTTTTGGTTCCAACCACCATCTCTTAGGTGAAATGATGATCTCCGCATGTTTAGTTCCCACCGTGAAGCATGGAGGATGTGTGATGGTGTGTGGGTGCTTTGCTGGTGACATTGTCAGTGATTTTATTTAGATTCAAGGCACACATAACCAGCATGGCTATCACAGCATTCTGCAGCGATACGCCATCCCATCTGGTTTGCGCTTGGTCCCACTATCATTTGTTTTTCAACAGGACAATGACCCAACACACTTCCAGGCTGTGTAAGGGCTATTTGACCAAGGAGAGTGATGGAGTGCTGCATCAGATTACCTGGTTGGACCGCAGAGTGAAAGAAAAGCAGCCAACAATTGCTCAGCATATGTGGGAACTCCTTCATGACTGTTGGAAAAGCATTCCAGGTGAACCTGGTTGAGAGAATGCCAAGTGTGCAAAGCTGTCAAGGCAAAGGGTGGCTACTTTGAAGAATCTCAAATATAAGTAGTTAGTTAGTTTAGTTTAGTTTTAGTTGAACACTTTTTTTTTGGTTACTACATCAAATCAAATGTATTTATATAGCCCTTCTTACATCAGCTGATATCTCAAAGTGCTGTACAGAAACCCAGCCTAAAACCCCAAACAGCAAGCAATGCAGGTGTAGAAGCACGGTGGCTAGGAAAAACTCCCTAGAAAGGCCAAAACCTAGGAAGAAACCTAGAGAGGAACCAGGCTGTGAGGGGTGGCCAATCCTTTTCTGGCTGTGCCGGGTGGAGATTATAACAGAACATGGCCAAGATGTTCAAATGTTCATAAATGACCAGCATGGTCAAATAATAATATTCACAGTAGTTGTCGAGGGTGCAGCAAGTCAGCACCTCAGGAGTAAATGTCAGTTGGCTTTTCATAGCCGATCATTAAGAGTATCTCTAACGCTCCTGCTGTCTCTAGAGAGTTGAAAACAGCAGGTCTGGGACAGGTAGCACGTCCGGTGAACAGGTTAGGGTTCCATAGCCGCAGGCAGAACAGTTGAAACTGGAGCAGCAGCACGGCCAGGTGGACTGGGGACAGCAAGGAGTCATCATGCCAGGTAGTCCTGAGGCATGGTCCTAGGGCTCAGGTCCTCAGAGAGAGAGAAAGAGAATTAGAGAGAGCATACTTAAATTCACACAGGACACCGGATAAGACAGGAGAACTACTCCAGATATAACAAACTGACCCTAGCCCCCCGACACATAAACTACTGCAGCATAAATACTGGAGACTGAGACAGGAGGGGTCAGGAGACACTGTGGCCCCATCCGATGATACCCCCGGACAGGGCCAAACAGGCAGGATATAACCCCACCCACTTTGCCAAACTTTTGACTGTGTGTGTGTGTGTGTGTATCCATATATGGTAATTTGATATTTTAATGGACAATTTTTCAAAAACAAGAAAATTTTTGTGACATAGAAATGTCCTTGTTTTTGAGAGAAAAGCTAAAAAAAAATGTCGTCCATTAAAATAACATCAAATTTATCAGAAATACTGTGTAGACGTTGTCAATGACTATTGTAGCTGGAAACGGCTGATTTTTATTTTTTAATTGGAATTATGTACATAGGCGTCTGGCAGCTTCAGTAAATAGTACCTGTAAAACACCAGACTCAACGTCAACAGTGAAGAGGCGGCTCCAGGATGCTGGCCTTCTAGGCAGAGTTGCAAAGAAAAAGCCATATCTCACAGCGGCCAATAAAAGATTAAGATGGACAAAAGAACACAGACACTGGACAGAGGAACTCTGCCTAGAAGGCCAGCATCCCGGAGTCGCCTCTTTACTGTTGACGTTGAGACTGTAATCAAACCCACAAATGCTGACGCTCCAGATACTCAACTAGTCTAAAGAAGGCCAGTTTTATTGCTTCTTTAATAAGAACAACAGTTTTCAGCTGTGCTAACATAATTGCAAAAGGGTTTTCTAATGATCAATTAGCTTTTTAAAATTATAAACTTGGATTAGCTAACACAACGTGCCATTGGAACACTGGAGTGATGGTTGCTGATAATTGGCCTCTGTACGCCTATGTCGATATTCCATAAAAAATCTGCTGTTTCCAGCTACAATAGTCATTTACAACATTAACAGTGTCTACACTGTATTTCTGATCAATTTGATGTTGTTTTAATGGACAAAAAATGTGCTTTTCTTTCAAAAACAAGGACATTTCTAAGTGACCCTAAACTTTTGATCGGTTGTGTGTGTGTGTGTGTGTTTATTATAAATATTATTCAGTGGCTATTTTAGATGTATATAAGTCCCTCAAAATGAACCACATGATACTCACACGACCCACTAGGGAGCAGCGGCGACATCTGAAAACAATCACCAGTGGTGAAGAAACGGCATCATTCGCTGACAACTGTCACTGTAAATGTTGTCCTGGCGTTACAAGATTAAACTTTGATTAAACTTAATTAATTGAACACGTCTTTCAGTGGCTGAGCCTCCAGGGGACTGTGAGCCAGAGGGAGATAGCAGTCAAAATACAGAGGAAGAGGAGGAGGGAGAGGAGGAGGCGGGAGAGAAGGAGGCGCAGCCTGGTGTCGATGCCTCTGAGGAGGTCCAGGAGGGAGGAGAAAAGACAGAGAGGCATGAAGAGGAAATACCTCGAGGAACCACACCACCACCAGTAGCGGCCAAACCGGTGATGCCACAGATGAGCAGTGGCGATGGTAAGAAGGCTAGTTAAGTGTACCAGGGTTGGGGTCAATTCGAATTGAAGAGAGTCCATTCAGGAAGTGAACAGACATTCCGATTCCAAGTTTTCCTTAATGAAAAGCATTGAGAAAATGTGGAATCGGAATTTCAGTTCACTTGATGAATTAATTTATTTAAAATGGAATTGACCCACAACCTGGTGGAGTGTACTAAGAGGGGACCATAATGCCAAAACACTGCACTGCACACTCCGAGGGGTAGTGTGGACCCCACATGTACAAACACACACTCACAAATACATACAGTGCCTTCAGTAATTATTCACACCACTTGAATTTTTCCTAATTTTGTGTTACAGCCTGAATTTAAAATAGATGAAATATAGTTTTTTTTTGTCACTGGCCTACAGACACAATACCCAATCATGTCAAAGTGGAATTATGTTTTTCACAAATGAATTATAAATGAAAAGCTGAAACGTCTCGCGTCAATAAGTATTCAAGCCCTTTGTTATGGCAAGCCTAAATAAGTTCAGTAGTAGAAAGTGCTTAAGTCTCATAAGTTGCATGGACTCACTCTGTGTGCAATGATAGTGTTTAACATGATTTTTGAATGACTACCTCATCTCTGTACCCCACACATACAAGTATCTGTAAGGTCCCTCAGTCGAGCAGTGAATTTCAAACACAGATTCACCCACAAAGACCAGGCATGTTTTCAAATGCCTCGCAAGGAAGGGCACTATTGGTAGATGGGTAAAAAGCAGAGCTTGAAGAATTTTGAAAGGAGAAATGGGCAAATGTTGCACAATCCAGGTGTGGAAATCTTATGGCTGCAATCCCGTTAACGGGATCGATATGACAACAGCCAGTGAAAGTGCAGGGCGCCAAATTCAAACAACAGAAATCTCATAATTCAAATTCCTCAAACATACAAGTATCTTATACCATTTTAAAGGTAATCTTGTTGTTAATCCCACCACAGTGTCCGATTTCAAAAAGGCTTTACCTTCGAAAGCACCACAAACGATTATGTTAGGTCACTGCAAAATCACAGAAAAACACAGCCATTTTTCCAGCCAAAGACAGGAGTCACAAAAAACAGAAATAGAGATAAAATGAATCACTAACCTTTGATGATCTTCATCAGATGACACTCATAGGACTTCATGTTACACAATACATGTATGTTTTGTTCGGTAAAGTTCATATTTATATCCAAAAATCTCAGAATACATTGGCGCGTTATGTTCAGTAGTTCCAAAAACATCCAGTGATTTTGCAGAGAGCCACATCAGTTTCCAGAAATACTCATAATAAACGTTGATCAAAAATCAAGTGTTATACATGGAATTTTGGATCCACTTCTCCTTAATACAACCGCTGTCAGATTTCAAAAAAGCTTTACGAAAAAAGCAAACCATGCAATAATCTGCGCTCAGTAATCTGCGCTCAGAGCCCAATCAAGACAAAAATATATCCGCCATATTGTGCAGTCAACAGAAGTCAGAAATAACATTATAAATATTAACTTACCTTTGATGATCTTCATCAGAATGCACTCCCAGGAATCCCAGTTCCACAATAAATGTTTGATTTGTTCGGTAATGTCCATCATTTAGCGCGTTTGGTAAACAAATCCAAAGTCACGAAGCGCGTTCACTAAAAGCAGACGAAATTTCAAAGTTCCGTTACAGTCAGTAGAAACATGTCAAACGATGTATTGAATAAATCTTTAGGATGTTTTTAACATAAATCTTCAATAATGTTCCAACCGTTCACAGTAGAAGCATCAGACAAGGTTCTAAAGACTATTGACATCTAGTGGAAGCCGTAGGAAGTGCAAATGACCCATATCCCACTATCTTCAATAGGCGATGAGTTGAAAAACTACAAACCTCAGATTTCCCACTTCCTGGTTGGATTTTTTTCTCAGGTTTTTGCCTGCCATGAGTTCTGTTATACTCAGACATCATTCAAACAGTTTTAGAAACTTCAGAATGTTTTCTATCCAAATATACTAATAATATGCATATATTAGCAACTGGGACTGAGGAGCAGGCAGTTTACTCTGGGCACCTTTTCATCCAAGCTACTCAATACTGCCCCGCAGCCATAAGAAGTTAAAGACTTACCCATAAAGATTCACAGCTGTCATCGCTGCCAAAGGTGCCTCTACAAAGTATTGACTCGGGTGTGAATACTTATGTAAATTAGATATTTCATGTTCAATACATTTGCAAACAATTCTAAAAACATGTTTTCACTTTGTCATTATGGGGTATTGTGTGTAGATGGGTGAGATTTGTATTTATTTAATCCATTTTGAATTCAGGCTGTAACGCAACAAAATGTGGAATAAGTCAAGGGGTATGAATACTTTCTGATGGCTCATACCTGTACGGCCAACCCAGGGTTCGATCTCAAGTTAACAATGACAATTCGTATTCCAAAAACTAGCATTACAAACCAATGGTTTAGGTTGGCAAAGGCGACACTACTTCAAGTCTCAGGCCAGGTGGCAATGTCACCATATGATGGCTAGTAGCTTATTATCTTTGTAGCTCAGTTGGTAGAGCATGGCGCTTGTAATGCCAAGGTAGTGGGTTCAATTCCTGGGACCACCATGCATAAAATGGGCTCCCGAATGGCGCAACGGTCGAAGGCACTGCATCTGTGCAAGAGGCATCCCTACAGTCCCTAGTTCGAATCCAGGCTGTTATCACATCCGGCCGTGATTGGGAGTACCATAGGCCAGCGCACAATTGGCCCAGCGTCATCCAGGTTTGGCCGGGGTAGGCCCGTCATTGTAAATAAGAATTTGTTCTCAACTGACTTGTCTAGTTAAATAAATTAAATAAAAATGTATGCACGCATGACTGTAAATAACATACAGTTGAAGTCGGAAGTTTACACACACACCTTAGCCAAATACATTTAAACTCAGTTTTTCACAATTCCTGACATTTAATCCTAGTAAAAAATTCCCTGTCTTAGGTCAGTTAGGATCACCACTTTATTTTAAGAATGTGAAATGTCAGAATAATAGTCGAGAGATTTATTTATTTCAGCTTTTATTTCTTTCATCACATTCCCAGTGGGTCAGAAGTTTACATACACTCAATTAGTATTTGGCAGCATTGCCTTTAAATTGTTTAACTTGGGTCAAACGTTTCGGGTAGCCTTCCACAAGCTTTCCACAATAAGTTGGGTGAATTTTGGCCCATTCCTCCTGACAGAGCTGGTGTAACTGAGTCGGGTTTGCTCGCACACGCTTTTTCAGTATTGCTTACACATTTTCTACAGGATTGCGGTCAGGGATTTGTGATGGCCACTCCAATACCTTGCCTTTGTTGTCCTTAAGCCACCCACATGATGCTGCAACCCCTGTGCTTCACGGTTGGGATGGTGTTCTTCAGCTTGCAAGCCTCCCCCTTTTTCCTCCAAAGATAATGATAGTCATTATGGCCAAAAAGTTATATTTTTGTTTCATCAGACCAGAGGACATTTCTCCAAAAAGTCTGATCTTTGTCCCCATGTGCAGTTGCAAACCATAGTCTGGCTTTTTTATGGCGGTTTTAAAGCAGTGGCTTCTTCCTTGCTGAGCGGCCTTTCAGGTTATGTCGATTTAGGACTTGTTTTACTGTGGATATAGATTATTTTGTACCCGTTTCCTCCAGCATCTTCACAGGGTTCTTTTGCTGTTCTGGGATTGATTTGCACTTTTCGCACCAAAGTACGTTCATCTCTAGGAGACAGAACGCGTCTCCTTCCCGAGCGGTATGACGGCTGCGTGGTCCCATGATGTTTATATTTGCGTACTATTGTTTGTACAGATGAACGTGGTACCTTCAGGCATTTGGAAATTGCTCCCAAGGATGAACCAGACTTGTGGTCCACCACCACTTTTTTTCCCGGAGGTCTTGGATTTCGTTTGATTTTCCCTTGATATCAAACAGAGGCACTGAGATTGAAGGTAGGCCTTGAAATACATCCACAGATACACTTCCAATTGACTCAAATGATGTCAGAAGCATCTAAAGCCATGGCATTATTTTCTGGAATTATCAAAGCTGTTTAAAGGCACAGTCAACTTAGTGTATGTAAACTTCTGACCCACTGGAATTGTGATTAAGTGAAATAATCTGTCTGTAAACAATTGCCGGAAAAATGACTTGTCTTGCAATGACTTGACAAGACAAAATGACTTGTCTTGCACAAAGTAGATGTCCTAACTGACTTGCCAAAACTATAGTTTGTTAACAAGAAATTTGTGGAGTAGTTGAAAAACAAGTTTTAATGACTCCAACCTAAGTGTATGTAAACTTCTGACTTCAACTGTATATTACTACAAGTGCAAACAGCTAACTAGCTCACATATTGTACATAAACAACATATTAAAGGACCACACATCCATACACAAAGAGGATATGGACCACACACACACCACTTTAACTAATATCTCTTTGTCTTTCTCTGCCTCTCAGACCCATCTGCTGTGCCCTCACACTTGGTCAACTCTTTCCTGCCTAAAGAGTCACCTAGGACTCCCGAGAGCCTGGCCCCCATGGTGGCCCTGCGAGGGCCCGTCTCCAACCCCTCAGGGTCTCCTCACCTCGCCAATATTATGCACCTTCCCATGCCCCCTAGCTGTATCATGGAGGAGCTACAACGAGCGTTTGCCTCAAAGGCGAACCGACAGGAAAGGTGAGCAGGACAGCCCATTCACTGCAAACAGACACATAACCTCACCATTATGTGACGGGGAGTTCAGGTTGTCTCATGTTCTGGAACTTAAAGCCTGTAGATATAAGGCTTTATAACTTGTTATAAGCATGTATGAGCCTTTATAATGTCTTTATAATAAGGCTTATATTATATGTCTCTCTATGTATACATGCTCATGGCAAGTCTTATAATGCATTATAACTGGATAATAATGCATTATACCTGCCGGTTTTTAAGTAAAGCATTATTTAATCCCTCAATGATGTTATAGCCGATTTCAGCGTACATCCGCCATGTTGCATGTTCACTCCCCCATTGAAGAATCCAGTGTTCACTCCTATGGTATATTCACCTAAATGCTCACCCACTGTCTCCATGTTAACTCCTACCTGTATGTTATCTTTCAAATGGACCTGCACCGCCATGCTCACCCATCCATAAACCCCCTCTTGTGCTGTTAACCCCTACCCATGCTCCCTCCTCCCTCCTGTGTTCCCTCAGTGTGCATGGGCCTGCTGAGCCGGGCTCAACCCCGTGGCGGCGCTCTGATGGGCGACTCTCTCGCTCCTCCAGCTCGGAGAATCCATCGGTGGCGAGCGGCGGCGTTGTCGACTGGCTACACCAAGCAGAGAGGAAGAAGGAGGCAGAAGAGAACAAGGAGAACGTGTGGCTGGACCAGTGCTTCTCCGACGCCTCGGGCCTCCCCCACGATCAGGACGACTGGAACGACTCCGTCATCTCTGGTGGGTCTTTTCTTAAAGGAAAGATTGCATACAACGATATCCACCAAATAAACAACATATTCATTATATCCCCCTTCCCAAGACTTTCATTTTTAAACATTCTAACTCCTGGGCTCAACATCAGGGGGAAACAGACGAAGGGTTGAGACGGTTGAACGGCGGTTACAGCAATTTTAAGACATTGTTTTTGGGCATTATGGACTCTCCTAAACTTGAGACCTGCAAGTGATTTGAGGTTTGAGTTGAATGTGCACATTTTAGGTTAGGTTTCTGCCCTGTGATAGCAATCTCGAAGTGATCGCTGACATCCTGTGTGTGTATGCAGGTACACTACCTCGCAGGCTAAGGAAAGAGCTCTTGGTGGTGAAGCTTCGGAATCGACCCAGCAAAGAGGAGCTTGAAGACCGGAATATCTTCCCAGCGCGGACTGAACAGGAGCGTCAGGAAATACGCCAGCAGATCGAGATGAAACTCACCAAGTAAGTGGTGTCATCTTCACCCACCCCTTTCTCAATGAATCTTTCCTTAATTCCTCACATCCTCTCACCTCCTTCTCTAAAGGCGCTGGAGAAGAAGGTCCAAGGGAAGGGACCTTGGACCTTCTTCTCCAATATGGTTGGGACTCACGCAAGAAGATAGGATTCAAGGAATAGTGGAATTGATAAAAAGCCCATCTAGATCACATCCAGTAGGCCTACTGCAAGGACCCCCTTCATTTCCTACCCTTTAGTGCCCTCAAACTCACCTCTGGACCTTGAAGCCAGTTCCACTGCTTGTTTTCATTGTTCCCATCTAATCAGGGACTGATTTAGACATGGCACATCAGGTGGCTGCAATTAATTATCAGGTAGAAGAGAAAACCAGCAGGCTCTGGACCTCATAGGGTAAGAGTTGAATACCCCTGCTATAGTGGATGGATGCAGACCTGGGTTCAAATACTATTTTAAATCTTTCAAATACCTGCCAGATGGGAAGGGTTTGCCATTTCGGAACTATTCTACTGGTCCATTTTTAGCACAGATAAAGTATCTGAAATGATTTAAAATAGTACTATTATACTGGTCCATTAAGCACAGAAGGTATTTGAAATGATTTCAAATAGTGCTTGAACTCGGGTCTGGATGGACAACATGAACCTGAAGGCTCTTTTGGGACATAAGACCACACTATTGATTGTGTATAAAATGTCAATGTAAATACAGATAGAAATCTGTGAATGTCCACGAGAGAAGAGAGTCTGAACAGTGATAGAAGAGGATGAAACTATAAGCTTACTGGTATTGGTAATGTTGGAATAGGTGGGGGGGGTTAGTGGAGGTGAGAAAGACAATCTGATTGAGGAGAATTATCCTCTTGCCTTGCATTGACTTGATTTGCGTCGCCCAGTTAATCTGGCATTGTTCTGTACATTCTTTGGAATCAACGGTTGGACTTGGCCAATCCTAAATAGTCGCTCTATTGTGTTGGAGGGATTTTAAAGCAGCCAAGTGCTAAACCTGCTGATTGACCAAATCAAGGTTTGACAAAACCAATCATTAGTTGAGGGAATGAGATGAGTAATTACACTGAGTGGTTTCATGGCCAATTGGAGTAAAATCCTGCAAACTCTAAACTTAATTGTTGACGTGGTTATACAAGTAGAATGTGGCGCACTGTGATAAAATAGAGCAAAAACTATTTTGATTTCAAGAATGCTACTGGAGGGTTAGAGATAAGAAATCGTGCATTTCCATTTTTCTATTGACTCCTTTTTGTTGGTGTACTGTTTAGTTGTACTGTCCATGCCATTTCACATAAGACGTTCAATCACAGGAAGTTATTAGAATTTGAACACAAATTCCAGAAACAGTCTTCGCTATGTACAGGCCAGGGGGGCACTGTAGATATTAGCATATGGACACGAGACTTCCAGAATAGTAATGGAACAAAACACTTCTCTAAACCAATAGTTTTTGTAGTGTACTGTTTCACATTAGCGGAAAACCACAACAGTTCGGTATGAGTACAGAATGTAAAGGCATTTCAGGACTATTCCTTCACACCAATGTGTCAAGCTGGGGTACACCACTGTGTTATGTAACCAGCCACATATATATTTAAAAATTATCTTTATTTCAACAGGGAAAACATATTGAGACCTAGGTCTCTTTTACAAATGTGCTCTGTAATAACTCAGTCGAGTGCTACTCGCCTTCGAGAAAGTGATTTAACAGTTGGAGACTCCCAGGAAAACAATCGACCTCGGGCTATTTTTAGTTCCGCTCAAACTAACAGGATACTCAAATTGTAATTTTGTCACAGGACAACAAGAGAATGTATTCACTACCAGCTGCAAACAAACACCTTATGTAAAAGGCCACGTCAGAGCAGCAGTGGCAGCATGACTTGTAAGAGGCTTGCGTAAGAGCCCCAGGGTCTGGCAGTGTGCTTTGTGAAGATGAAAATCCTCTTGCATGGGAGTGAGATGTGGAGCTGTCTGAGGAAGGTCGCATTGAGGTCGCCATTGTAGGCTTGTCACACAAAAGAGCATAGATGCAAAAACTAGCATCAAACATAATAATTTGCTGTGTGATTCCATTGAAGGGGGTGCACACAATGCAATTGAAAGTTGTATTTGGAACTGAATAATATGCCTTCCATTCTATTTGAAATATGATAGTTATTTTGCTTGTGCAAAATGCTGTCCTAAGTGTGTAAAGAACTGCATCCTAATTGGGATCTGGAAACTAACTGTGTGTCCTATAGGCTATGTACTGAATTAGACCCCATTTGAGATGAACTGGTAAACATATTTCAGGGGGACCACTATACCTCTAACATTTCTCCCCCTAAATGTCAGAGTTTTGAACGTTGAATTAAGCCTGGTTTATGATGTGCTTTTGAAACTAGAATCTGCACACACAGTGGGCCTCCAGGACCACGAGTTGGAGACCTGTGTGAGGACTGTGGAAGAGAACTCACAGGAGCATAGGGCACCACCCAAGCAGTCGGTCCCAATTTGTTCCCTACATCTTCCCCTAGACCCTCTGATCTGAGGCCTACAGATCAGAGATTTTCAGATTTGTACAGTGGAAGCGATATGATGGAAGCAGCACTACATTGCTCCTAACTATCCAGACCCTTCAGATCAGCAAACATTGAAGGGTTAGGACCAAGGGGTAGCGGTAGGGAGTGATTTTGGACCGGCTGTAGGGACTCTTATCTCAGTATACTATAATTTGTGCTCCCATCGTCTAGTCAGTTAGGGCTGTGGCGGTCAGTTAGGGCTGTGGCGGTCACGAACGTTTTGTCAGCCGGTGATTGTCAAGCAAATACCTGTCGGCCTCACGGTAATTGACCGTTAATTAACAAACACATTTAGCATCTCCTGGCTTCCACTACAAGCCACTGATGTTGACCTTTTAAAAAGTCTAATAAATCCATGTAATATAGCCTACACCTTCACAATAAATCCATTATTTATTTTAGACTGGTCTAAAGAAGCATGATATGAAGAAAATATAGTCTATTTCAGAAGAACAGAATAGTATGCTATGCCAAATGGCTGTGGGCTACACTAGTTAATTTTAGCAGACAAGATTTTCTTAGAATTCCGTGGCATTATTTTATAGTATGAAGAATTGAACAAAGCTGAATCAAATGGGAAGGATATTTTCTCCAAACGATTTGAGGGAGTGCACACGTGGCTATTCTGTGTTGAGAGGTTAACAAAGAAATATGTACTCCTTTATGCTTCATTTTAGAGTTGTTAATATAACTTTAGTTGTTCTACAATCGTTGGGCGATATGTTTAGAATTTTAATACATTGTTAGGCTGCATGTTGTGACTCTAATGAAAAAAGTTGCATGAAAGGCATGAGCTCTGCTTTGTTTTTTGCACAGGCTGTAACACTACATCAGTCACTCAGTCACAATTTGACAAGCACTTGATAATGCCTAGAATTTCACGGCGGCAACCCCTTTTTGTGGCCATAATGCACCCTAAAAAAATCCATGCCTTTTCAGGCCAGTGGCCGTTATGCCCTTCACGCTCCATCACGTGATCGGGTCTTTCTCACAGGCTACAAGTGAAGACGGCAGGTGTGGGGCGGCAGGTAGCCTAGTGGTTAGAGCGTTGGACTAGTAACCGAAAGGTTGATCGAATCCCTGAGCTGACAAGGTAAAAATCTGTCGTTCTGCCCCTGAACAACTGTTCCTTGGCCGTCATTGAAAATAAGAATTTGTTCTTAACTGACTTGCCTAGTTAAATAAAGGTAAAATAAAAAAAGACATCAGGGACGCAACTGCGCACGTCCTTATCCAATTCCGAGGTGCATATTGAAGATATTGGAAGACCTGTCCGCATTTACTTTTCGTCAGCCAACAAGATGAGTAGGCTTAACGTACAGCAAAAGCATTAGCCTATGTCAATCTACTATCCCCCATAGTACAAAGGTCGATGTATTCTATTCTGTGCGAGAATAAATAAATATTCTAAACTAAAAAAAAAGCTTAAAATAGTCTGGGACAGTTGTGGGATGCGATAGATCCCAAATTAATACAACCACTAGCATCAACGTTTTTACTCAACAGATCAGGACATTTAGCTTAAAATGTTGATAAACGATTAGGCTATATTATTCACCTTAAGCGCAGCAATGCGCATATGGTAGTAGGCTATAAGCGCGAATGTTCCATTAGCGGAAAACATTTACAATGGACAATTATCATGCACCTGTATCAAAACGGGCAGCTGGAAAGATTCATGTCATCTATGCACTTAAATAGCAAATGGAGGACGCTTTTCCCCGTGGTTTATTTTCATGCCAGCCAGGTAGGCTATACTCCTGTTGTAAATATAAGCAATGTGCTTAATATTAGGAAAGTTGAAAAATAAACATAGTAGGTGTCACACCTGATCCCACTCCCCCTCCCTGGCGCTCGAAGGCACCAGGCTACCCAGCATTACACACTCCTGCGACCATCATTACACACACATGCATTCCACCCCCGTCACGCGCATCAGCAATTATTGGACTCACCTGGACTCAATTACCTCTGTCATTACCGCCCCTATCTCTGTCTGGTTCCCCGCTCTGTTCCCTGCTTCTGCATTAATTGTCATTTGCCGTTTTGTACCCGTGTGCTGATGCTGTTCTTGTCTTGGTCTGTTTCCTGATTTTAAATGTTGACACCCCGTACCTGCTTCTCATCTCCGGTGTCGGTCCTTACAATAGATCTAGCCTAAGGAAAGCTGATCTTCCTCTTTTTAGTAGAGACCATCACTCTGTTTTCTTGCGCAATTGCATACCCTATTGAAATGTTGCACAACATGAAGTGTTTGATTAGATTGTCTAAAACATTTGCATTGATGTCTGAGTGATTAGAGGGACAATAGAGTGCTGAGTACCAGGCAGTTAGCAAGTTTGGTAGGCTACTGATGACCATCAGCAGCATCAGAACTTGGAGAAGCCTAATTATCGTGACTAAACAGTCACATGGAATTTGACTGCCTTTGACTGGGTTGGCAGTAATTCGGTCATCGCAACAGCCCTAGTCACAGTTACCTCCAGACAAAACAAAGACCACATGAAAAGGTTCACTGCAAATATTGAGACTTGTAAACATTTTGATTCGCACACTAGAGTAGACATTTATTTGAGCTGCTTATTCCTTCTTTACATGGTAACACTAGTAGTATACAGTGCATTCGGAAAGTGTTCAGAACCCTTCCCCTTTTTCCATATTTTGTTACGTTACAGCCTTATTCTAAAATTTGATTAAATAAAAAAAGTCATCAATTGACAAACAGTACCCCATAATTACAAATCGAAAAATGTTTTTTTTTTATTTTTTTTTTAGAAAATATTGATTTACAAATAAAAAACACACCTTATTACATAAGTATTCAGACCCTTTGCGAGACTCGAAATTAAGCTCATGTGCATCCTGTTTCCATTGATAATGCAACTTGATTGGAGTCAACCTGTGGTAAATTCAATTGATTGGACATGATTTGGAAAGGCACACTTGTCTATATAAAGTCCCACAGTTGACAGTGCAAAAACCAAGCCATGAGGTCGAAGGAATTGTCCATAGAGCTCAGGGGCAGGATTGTGGCGAGGCACAGATCTGGGGAAGAGTACCAAAAAAATTCTGCAGCATAGAAGGTCCCCAAGAACACAGTGGGCTCCATCATTCTTAAATGGAAGAAGTTTGGAACCACCAAGACTCTTCATAGAGCTGGCCGCCCGGCCAAACTGAACAATCGGGGGAGAAGGGCCTTGGTCAGGGAGGTGACCAAGAACCCGATAGACACCCTGACAGAGCTCCTCTGTGGAGATGGGAGAACCTTCCAGAAGGACAACCATCCACCAGCACTTCACCAGACTGAAGCCAAACAGGATTCTCTGGTCTGATGAAACCAAGAACGAACTTCTCTGGAGACCTGAAAATAGCTGTGCAGTGAGCCTGCCCATCTAACCTGACAGAGCTTGAGAGGATCTACAGAGAAGAATGGGGGAAACTCCGCAAGTGCAGGTGTGCCAAGCTTGTAGCGTTATACTGAAGAATACTCGAGGCTGTAATCGCTGCCAATGGTGTTTCAACAAAGTATTGAGTAAAGGGTCTGAATACTTATGTCAAATGTTTAATAGATTTTCAAAAATGTCATTATGGGGTATTGTGTGTAGATTGATGAGGGGGAAAAAACAATTCAATACATTTTAGAATAAGGCTGTAATGTAACAAAATGTGGAAAAAGTCAAGGGGTCTGCACTGTATGTGTCAGTTTGCTGTGTATGCTCCATATTTTGGTGACACTGCACTTTTTTAGAGAAGGGAAAGCCCAACTATATTTAGCCCTGAAGATGGCGGAGAAGAGGGAAGCTTAGAGGAGTAAAGCATATTTCCCCAGAGTACCCTTACTGAAAGGCAAAAACAGTCCATCACTCCCGGCTTAGATCTCCCTAACGGCTCCTAGCTTAGATTTAACTTAAAACATTTCCTAGCCTCTCCAGATAAGAGAAACTGCCAGTTGTGTTGCGGTGGGAGCAGAAAAAAAGATGCTGTCCTAGCTTGGGATAACTGGGATAATGACACATTCTGTCCGTTATCACAGTGTGAAATAACCTTTCTATCAATAGTGCTCTCTGCCATCCACTTCTGCTGCGGCGGCGCTACGGCGGGGCTATTCTTAGCTCAGATACTATTGAATAATGCATCCCGGTGCACTCCTCTCTCTCTCTCTCCCACTCCTCTGCTAAATGTGTGTTGTTGAGGAGAAATGGTGGGGAAAGTGCAATATACAGTAGGCCAGAATGCAGGGGATGGTTTTTTTTATTTTGAAGGAGTGGAATTCCAAACTAATTCCTATTTTTATGACAGGATGGGAGAAGCAGGGAGACAAAATATAGGGCAGAAATGAGTAGCGTTTATGCCGGGATGGAACCGGGATCCCCGCTGCAGGGGAATCAGGCCTATATGGTTACAGAAGCGAGAGCGTTACACGCTTGACCAGACTCCGGGCCAGCAAAAGATGTGTTTTGCGGAGAGCTGGGTTACTGTGACTGCTCACTGCAGTCTGGCTGCCTTCTTTTGGCTGTCAATTTGTGGTTGAAGGATAAAAGAGACCTAATGCCTGCTTTAACCGCCTACTCAAAGTTTACTTTTCTTTTCGGGCACGACTATCAGGGCTTTATATTTATCCTAGTATTGTTTTATAGGCTATATGTTAAACTACTAAGGATTCAATCCAAACGGGTTACAGAACAGCGCACTACGGACCTTTTAATGGTAATTTACGCTTCAATGCGTAAATGAATGCGATCTCTGAGTGTTTGGAAAAAATTCCTTTTAAAAAAGGGGTCATCACTAGTCATAAACCCACATATTTCTACAATCTGATCTAAAAATCTTTTATTTTTACGGTATAGCCAATTTTGACTGGCTTATCTAATGGGAACCTTTTAAAAGGAACATTGGCGGCTGTGAAGTAGACACTAGTTAAAGGTAATTTAGGCTTAAGCCAACATGCGCAGCATTTACCATGCGATCTCTGCGAACATCTGTGAAAAATGCCCAATTGAATCCCGGCCACAGTGTATAGGCCTATATAATTATAGGGTAGGAAACATCAAAACATTAATATTTGTATGAGCCCTCTGACTCTTGACTTTACCTTTCCAAATACCCCAAGTTTAGATATTATTTGTTGCCAAGAAAAGTAAACGTTCTAATCTACACACACACACAGCTATGATTAGGCAGGCCTACATTGCAACATAATACCCACTGGTGGGTTGCTGAGGTGTACTGTAGTAAGGGTTCCCCGGGAATAATCCATTGTATTAGATTTCCATGAGAAACATGTTGCTAAGCAACCCATCGAAGAGGTCAATATCATGGTGATATAGCATCCATTGGGGCTTTGAGAGTGATTCTCCATTTCATCTGTTGAAAATGTTATGCAACCACATCTGTTGGAATGCCTTTCTCATTCACTCGCACTGGACTGGCAGATGTGGGATATAGATGATGGCTCTTGTGTTGTGAAGTGCCTTTTTTGGTGATTGGAAAGTAGACCGACATGTTCAAAAATAAATGTCTTCGACAAAACAAGCTTGATATGAAGTGGGAAGATCTGACACCAGATTGTGTATCCGTGACAAAATTTTACATAAATTAATGTAGGCTACAATACAATTTATTGAATAAATAGTAGCCCTAGATGTTAAACATAGGCATTTTGTAACTTGTGCATTCTGAGCATGATCTCTAAAAATACATATAACATGGGCTAATATTATTTTCCCATGGAAAATGTATCTATCGGGCAAAGGGAAACATATCAAATTAATGAATTAATCTGCAGTTATTACTAGTCGCAAGTCTAAGATTTCCTGCTGTTTAAATGTAATTTAAATGATTGATATACCTATTGATTCTCATAAATGTATTAATGCAGTAGGCCTATAAATGTATAAATGCACAACTAACTTAGCCTACCTCATAACCCAAACTCAATAATGTAGCATATAGGTTTCATAACTTACATTTCATCATCTTGTAATGATCCTATTAAACACGTTTGTCATTTTTCTTGAATACAAGCATGATTACTCTGTATATTTGCATTGCATTATTAGCATTCACCATTAGCATACTTTGCTTGTAAATGTTAAGGTTCCAGCACCTTCATCATCTTTTCAGAGGGAGTGAGCAGCAAGTGGTGAGGGGAACGCGTGCGGCTTCAGGGTGTGTGACCTGACTTTGGTCCTCACTCAGAGCGTTGGACTTTTAAAGGTTTGAACGTGGTCTGGGGCAAGGCGTGCTGTGAGGTGCCCTCTGTCTTGATACCTTCATCTTTCGGGCGGTGGATTTGACCCATGCTGTGCGGAGCTGACCCCTATCTATTATTGATATTAAAGTCTTTGAAATGTTCCCTTGCACAGGTGACTCCAAAGTCAGCGGCATTTTGGTTTATGTGGATTGTTTGAAGCTTTGATAGTGAGGTATAAGCAAACATGAATTAGTAATTATTTTCTATTGTATGAGCCTGTATGATCTTATTAATATGCAATCATTATTAAATAAAATAATTGGATTGTTTAATTAACAGTTTGAGATCTAGATGTGTAGCTACCAATGTCAGAAGTACATTTTGATAGGTGAGTCAAGATAGTAAATAAAGGGTAATTGTAACCTATTTTACTGTAGGTAAAAATAAATAAATATATATACATTTAAATTGTACAAAAGAAGCAGCTTTGTGATAATGAGAAATATAATTGTCTGAATAGCGATGGGGGATACCTTCAGTGGAAATCTCGTATGCACCTCCTCCTGACAACAAATTATGCATGCAGTCGACAAAAGGAGGCAGGCTCTCCTGAGTAGCACATCACGACCCAGTTCAAAAGGGTTGCTGCGTGTGTGTGTCGCGTAGACTGCAAGGGATGACAGTGAAGCGAGCAGCTGCACAGGCAACAGCGGATGACCGTAGAGCTAGTGTTTGTTCCTAGTCTCTCTATTATTTCAAGATTTGAGACAATAGTATAAGGCAGCCAGAGCTCAACAGTAGTATAACGGAAAATACAAGAAATTGCACGTCTGTGGGTATTCCAGATGTGGGGAGTGTCTCTACCAAAGCATCATAGTCGGGCTCTAGACGGGAGATGGAAAGACAGGGAGTTCCCCAATAGAACAACTACATTGAGAAGAATTGATCCGGCGGACTTGGTTTAAAAGTTACTTCTTGGATGTTGACGAAGCTTGAATCGAAAATGGTTCAGAACGTGGTTCTGGTGTTTTTTCGTAGGAGACTCAGCCAGAGACCAAATGTGGAAGAGTTGGAGAGTCGGAATATCCTAAAACGTGAGTTGTAAAATTATTTTAATATCTGCTCTTTTTATATATATTTTTTTTTTCATTAAGCTATGTGAAATTCATGCACAATTTCTGAATAAATCTACCAAGGTAGACAATGGGCCTACATAAATGTATTATGATATACATTCACTCATGTAAAATTCAGGAGACGAGCGGAACAGATGAGCGCACATTGTCTTCCAACATACATAACCCAACTTGGTGTTGGCCAAAATGTTGGTGATGGCATTCTCAGGAGGCCATTTTATTAGGATCTGACCCTCAGTGGAACAAGATTTACACTCCTGTAAGGAATTATGTTTTAAACTTTCAAATATATCCCCATGGATTAGACTTCATTCGTAATGTCTGAAGCCTAATCTGTGTCTCTACAGACAGAGAGTGGAACACAGTGGGACACTCTTTCACCAGTAGATAAGGTTTAGGGTCAAACAGTGACATCACTTATGTGGATTAGAGGGAAAACAGTGATGAAAACAAGTGACATCATTATTGGGAAATGTGTTTTCCAACCTCTCAAGTGTTCTTATCAGTGTCTTTGTCATATCACTAATTATTTTCTTCTCCTTGGTTTAGAGAGAAATGACCAGACAGAACAAGAAGAGAGGAGGGAGATCAAACAGAGGCTCAACAGAAAGGTATGTTACACCATTATTATACTAATTACTCTATTATTACACTAATAATATTACAATATTACAGTAATGCAACCTGCTGACATCAGATTTATTTATTCTGACTAGTACTTATTCTGTTTGTATATTTTGTGTTGACCTCATGCTGTGCACTAGATAAATATTTATTTTGGTCTGGATAAGAACATATAAATATGTACATTTGCCCAAAAATACCTTGTATGGCAAAATCGTTACTTTTCTGGGAGCATCATTTTGATGCAAAATCACGAATGAATACAGGAAAAAGCCAAACATGGCCAGCTAATGTAATCCTTATTCAACCAAACACGTGCCTGTCAAATGACTGTACTCATTCATACCAAAGCCTCTCCATTCCCATTGTTTATTTCAGCTCAATCAGCGGCCCACAGTTGACGAGCTACGGGACCGAAAGATTCTCATCCGTTTCAGTGACTATGTAGAGGTGGCCAAAGCTCAGGATTACGACCGAAGAGCAGACAAGCCCTGGACTAGGCTCTCTGCAGCCGATAAGGTGTGTGCATGTCATCGGTGTCAAAAACAAGGAACCCTCCTGCAGCATCTCTTCCATTTCACATTCCACACAAAATTCACCACTTAGAGTGACTGGCACATACCCTTATCAGAGTATGTTGTGATGTAGGGCCTATTTATTAAATGCCTAAAAGCATTGAGTTCTGGAACTGTGAAAACATACGGTTGTCCTTGCTACCACCTCCATAGCGCCAGCATGTCTCACTGTTATGGCTAAGACCTTGTCGTATTTTTTTTGTTTACTACTCTCTCGAGCTACGTGACAATTTTCGTGGGTCGATGTGCAATGTCCGTCTCCGCTTAAAGGATGCTCTCTAGTCTAACGCTCGTTTTATTCCTCCACAGGCGGCTATCCGAAAGGAGTTGAACGAATTCAAAAGCACCGAGATGGAGGTGCACGCCTCGAGCAAGCACCTTACGAGGTAAGTGGGTGTGTTTGCTTCTATTCTCTGCTGCGGCTGCCTCTATTTTTAGCTCCACAGAAAAGGTCCACACAGCTAAAGATCGATGTGCATGCTTAAAAGGGGGAGGAGGGGAGTCCTTGCTTACCTTCCCGGGGGCCTGATATTGGCAAGAGAAATGACAAATGCTGTCTGTCCCCAATTAAGCATGTGCGGTAAACGAAGATCCTCTAGTCAATTTGTGAGTGACCTAGGGAGACAGCGGCCCCACTCACCCGGCACACAAAGCTGTGCTAAAAATAGCCCAAGATTGATGAATAGCTGTAATCATAACTGGAGTGATTACAAAGGCACCTTCTGTGCTCACGATCACCCCCCCCCCCCTCACTCTTTCACCTCCCTCTCCTTTTGTAGGTTCCACAGGCCGTGAATACGAAGGGGAGTTTCTTCCGTGAAGAAATAATGCTGAGCCTAGAATTTTCGGTTGCTGCGTCGGTGGCGGTTAGAAACTGCCGGAGCCCGGAGGACATTCTTCCAGAGCCCATTCCTTTGTCTGCAGGGTGTCCTCAATTCCTCCAGCGCGCCTCTAGGTTTCGTCGAGGGGAGGTGGACAGACGGTGATGTTTGGGGGTGTGGCAGTGAATCCCGGAGGCTGTGTCTCCAACGTGGGAGCTGACTGGAGGAAGAAGACAAAAGACAGAACCTCGAACTCGGACTCCGTCTATCTGCCTGTCGGTTAAGATGGAGCTGAGGGAAGAACAATGCCTGTGTGTACGTGTTTTTTCAAACTGACTCCTTTGAGAAGGTGGCGAATACGTACAGGGAAGATGACGTTGTGCATGTGACCAGCTTCACCTTTTCTTTTTTTGAATAACGTGTCACTTGAGGAGGATGGGGGGGGGGGGGGGGGGGGACTGTGTGGTCGGTCGTGGGTGAATTTCGTACCAACTGTATATATGTCAATCTGAACCGGACTGTCAATGTCTTCACTCAAAAGAGAGAACCTTTGTAAGCACTACTTGTCTTCAAAATACAAGGTCTTCAAAAAAAAATGTATGCATCTTATTTTTGGTAATCACCTTTTTTTAAAGTATTAATAAACGGATTGCTAGGTAGCTGAACAGGTAAAAGCCTCAATCCAACCTTCCCCTTTGTGTTGCTCAGAAAGTAGCAAGATACCATAGTAAGCAGAGTGAATGTGAGATTCATGAGTCTGACAGGCAATATGAGATAATATACAGCAGGGTTCTTCAAACCTTTTCCCGGAGAGCTACCGTCCTGTAGGTTTTTGCTCCAACCCTAATAATTACCTAGTTGATAAGGGTCTTTCTAAAAAATAAAGGGGCCAATGTGTGACATCAGGGTAAAAATGTCAAAATGGTTTGATAAACGATTTTCTTGCAGCTTCACGTGTAGTTACAGGAATAAATGTCTAGGTAGGCACAATAAAACCATAACTCCACCTAGCAACAACAAAACATCTACATGTCACAAGAAACACTGAACGTTTCTTTGTCATGCCTAGTTGCCAGGTCTTTTTGTGCTTTAGTTAACTTCTCTATTATTTATAGCCATGCTAAACATTCCTGAAGAATTAAAAAGAATAACAGCATTTTTATGTTTTAGTAGTTGATATAATATAATAATAATACAATTTGGTTCTGTCAACAAAATAATTGACAATAATGAAATCATTATAATCAGTAAACTCTTCAAGCATTGTGTGTGTGAGTCTGTGTTTGAAAACTAGCTGTCAAATTCTTGCTTCCTTTGTCCTTGTTTCCTCCACTCCTTGCCTCGCCTTGAAAGTGCATTGTAGCCTATGGGGAGGATCCTTCACTCCTCTCCCCCAATGTGCTGTGAGAGGGAGGTGAGGAATGGGCGAAACAAGGGGAGAATTTCAATTGCATTTCCTTGATTCCTCACGTCCTCTATCATCGACTGTCTCAAAACCCATTGGATAAGAAGATGAGCGTGGAAGGACTACTGACCATCTCATCCAATGGGTTTTGAGAAGGAGATGACCACGGATGCGACGAATCAATGAAATGTGATGGCGCCGGAGGGAAGGCTGCCAACTTATTGGCTCTTAACCAAACATGCTATTTTTTTTGCGTTGTTCGTAACTTGTTTTGTACATAATGTTGCTGCTTCTGTCTCTTATGACCGAAAAGAGCTTTTGGACATCAGAACTGCGATTGCTCACCTCAAACTGGACGAAGTGTTCTTCAATGAGTCGGATGGGAGGGATATAATACAGAAACCCGACCAGCCCCAGATCCCCGTTATTCGTAGGAGAACGAAACAGATTTCGCGGAGCGATCAGGGTGCCTTGTGAGGATCAGGCGACGAGTGGCTAATCTGCCCTTGCCTTCCGTCCTGCTAGCTAATGTGCAATCGCTGGAAAATAAATGGGACGAACGGAAAGCACGTATATCCTACCAACGGGATTTTAAAAATTTTAATATCTGGGGGCCTCCCGGGTGACGCAGTGGTCTAGGGCACTGCATCGCACTGCTAGCTGTGCCACCAGAGACTCTGGGTTCGAGCCCAGGCGCTGTGTCGCAGCCGGCCAAGACCGGGAGGTCCATGGGGCGACGCACAATTGGCCTAGTGTCGTCTGGGTTAGGGAGGGTTCCGGGTTGGATGCGCACTGTGTTAAGAAGCAGTGCGGCTTGGTTGGGTTGTGTTTCGGAGGACGCATGGCTCTCGACCTTCGTCTCTCCCGAGCCCGTACAGGAGTTGTAGCGATGAGACAAGACATTAACTACTAACAATTGGATACCACGAAATTGGGGAGAAAAAGGGGGTAAAAAAAAAGATAATATCTTGCGTTTTACTGAATCGTGGCAGAATGACGACATTAAGAACATACAGCTGGCGGGTTATACACTATCGGCAGGACAGAACAGCAGCCTCTGGTAAGACACGGGCGGGGCCTATGCATATATGTAAACAGCTGGTGCACAATATCTAAGGAAGTCTCAAGGTTTTGCTTGCCTGAGGTAGTGTGGTCTACAGCTTATCACGAGATACTCTATCTACCTAGAGTTTATCTGTGTTTTTCGTAGCTGTCTATATACCACCACAGACCGATGCTGGCACTAAAACCGCACTCAATGAGCTATATACCGACTTAAGCAAACAGGAAAACGCTCATCCAGAGGCGGTGCTCCTAGTGGACGGAGACTTTAATGCAGGGAAACTTAAATCAGTTTTACCTAATTTCTATCAGCATGTTAAATGTGCAACCAGAGGGAAAATAATTCTAGACCACCTTTACTCCACACCCAGATGTGTACAAAGCTCTCCCTCGCCCTCCATTTGGCAAATCTGACCATAATTCTATCCTCCTGATTCCTGCTTACAGGCAAAAATTGAAGCACCAGTGACTCTGTCTATAAAAAAGTGGTCAGATGAAGCAGATGTTAAACTACAGGACTGTTTTGCAAGCACAGACTAGAATATGTTCCGGGATTCTTCCGATGGCATTGAGGAGTACACCACATCAGTCACTGGCTTCATCAATAAGTGCATTGAGGACGTCATCCCCACAGTGACTGTACGTACATACCCCGACAAGAAGCCATGGATTACAGGCAACAGTCGCACTGAGCTAAAGGGTAGAGCTGCTGCTTTCAAAGAGCGAGACTCTAACCCGGAAGCTTATAAGAAATCGCACTATGCCCTCTGACGAACCATCAAACAGGCAAAGCTTCAATACAGGTCTAAGATTGAATCGTTATACACCGGCTCCGACGCACGTCGGATGTGGCAGGGCCTGCACACTACACTGCTCAAAAAAATAAAGGGAACACTTAAACAACACAATGTAACTCCAAGTCAATCACACTTCTGTGAAATCAAACTGTCCACTTAGGAAGCAACACTGATTGACAATACATTTCACATGCTGTTGTGCAAATGGAATAGACAAAAGGTGGAAATTATAGGCAATTAGCAAGACACCCCCCAAAACAGGAGTGATTCTGCAGGTGGTGACCACAGACCACTTCTCAGTTCCTATGCTTCCTGGCTGATGTTTTGGTCACTTTTGAATGCTGGCGGTGCTCTCACTCTAGTGGTAGCATGAGACGGAGTCTACAACCCACACAAGTGGCTCAGGTAGTGCAGCTCATCCAGGATGGCACATCAATGCGAACTGTGGCAAAAAGGTTTGCTGTGTCTGTCAGCGTAGTGTCCAGAGCATGCAGGCGCTACCTGGAGACAGGCCAGTACATCAGGAGACGTTGAGGAGGCCGTAGGAGGGCAACAACCCAGCAGCGGGACCGCTACCTCCGCCTTTGTGCAAGGAGGTGCACTGCCAGCGCCCTGCAAAATGACCTCCAGCAGGCCACAAATGTGCATGTGTCAGCATATGGTCTTACAAGGGGTCTGAGGATCTCATCTCGGTACCTAATGGCAGTCAGGCTACCTCTGGCGAGCACATGGAGGGCTGTGCGGCCCCACAAAGAAATGCCACCCCACACCATGACTGACCCATCGCCAAACCGGTCATGCTGGAGGATGTTGCAGGCAGCAGAACGTTCTCCACGGCGTCTCCAGACTCTGTCACGTCTGTCACATGTGCTCAGTGTGAACCTGCTTTCATCTGTGAAGAGCACAGGGCGCCAGTGGCGAATTTGCCAATCTTGATGTTCTCTGGCAAATGCAAAAACGTCCTGCACGGTGTTGGGCTGTAAGCACAACCCCCACCTGTGGACGTCGGGCCCTCATACCACCCTCATGGAGTCTGTTTCTGACCGTTTGAGCAGACACATGCACATTTGTGGCCTGCTGGAGGTCATTTTGCAGGGCGCTGGCAGTGCACCTCCTTGCACAAAGTCGGAGGTAGCGGTCCTGGTGCTGGGTTGTTGCCCTCCTACGGCCTCCTCCACGTCTCCTGATGTACTGGCCTGTCTCCTGGTAGCGCCTGCATGCTCTGGACACTACGCTGACAGACACAGCAAACCTTTTTGCCACAGTTCGCATTGAGGTGCCATCCTGGATGAACTGCACTACCTGAGCCACTTGTGTGGGTTGTAGACTCCGTCTCATGCTACCACTAGAGTGAGAGCACAGCCAGCATTCAAAAGTGACCAAAACATCAGCCAGGAAGCATAGGAACTGAGAAGTGGTCTGTGGTCACCACCTGCAGAATCACTCCTTTATTGGGGGTGTCTTGCAAATTGCCTATAATTTCCACCTTTTGTCTATTCCATTTGCACAACAGCATGTGAAATTTATTGTCAATCAGTGTTGCTTCCTAAGTGGACAGTTTGATTTCACAGAAGTGTGATTGACTTGGAGTTACATTGTGTTGTTTAAGTGTTCCCTTTATTTTTTTGAGCAGTGTATTAGACTACTAAGGGAAGCACGGCCGAGAGCTGCCCAGCGAGCCTACCAGACAAGCTAAACTACTTCTATGCTCGCTTCGAGGCAAGTAACACTGAAACAAGCATTAGAGAATCAGCTGTTCCGGACAACTGTGTGATCACAAACTCCGCAGCCGATGTGAGTAAGACCTTCAAACGGGTCAACATTCACAAGGCCGCAGGGCCAGATGGATTACCAGGACGTGTACTCTGAGCATGCGCTGACCAACTGGCAAGTGTCTTCTGACATTTTCAACCTCTCCCTGTTTTTGAGTCTGTAATACCAACATGTTTTAAACAGACCACCATAGTCCCTGTGCACAAGGTAACCTAAGGTAACCTGCCTAAATGACTACCGACCCGTAGCACTCACGTCTGTAGCCATGAAATGCTTTGAAAGGCTGGTCATGGCTCACATCAACACCATTATCCCAGAAACTCTAGACCCACTCCAATTTGCATACAGATCCACAGATGATGCAATCTCAATTGCACTCCACACTGCCCTTTCACACATGAACAAAAGGAACCCCTTTGTGAGAATGCTATTCATTGACTACAGCTCAGTGTTCACCATAGTGCCCTCAAAGCTTAGTGCCCTCAAATCACTAAGCTAAGGACCCTGGGACTAAACACCTCACTCTGCAACTGGATCCTAGACTTCCTGATGGGCTGCCCCCAGGTGGTAAGGGTAGGTAACAACACATCCGCCACGTTGATCCTCAACACAGGGGCCCCTCAGGGGTGCGTGCTCAGTCCCCTCCTGTACTCCCTGTTCACTCATAACTGCACGGCCAGGCACGACTCCAACACCATCATTAAGTTTTCTGATGACACAACAGTGATCACCGACAACGATGAGACAGCCTATAGGGAGGAGGTCAGAGAACTGACCGTGTGGTGCAAAGACTCCAGCCACCCTAGTCATAGACTGTTTTCTCTGCTACCGCACGGCAAGCCTTACTGGCGCGCCAAGTCTAGGTCCAAGAGGCTCCTTAATAGCTTCTACCCCCAAGCCATAAGACTCCTGAACAGTTAATCAAATGGCTACCCAGACTCTTTGCATTGCCCCCCTCTGGAATGCTGCTGCTACACTCTGTTATTATCTATGCATAATCACTTTAATAACTCTACATGTACATATTACCTCAATTACCTTGACACCGGTTCCCCCGCACATTGACTCTGTACCGGTACCACCTGTATATAGCCCCACTATTGTTATTTACTGCTGTTCTTTAACTTCTCTAGGATAGGGGGCAGCATTTTCACGTTTGGATGAAAAACATACCCAAATTCAACTGCCAGCTACTCATCCCCAGAAGATAAGATATGCATATTATTAGTAGATTTGGATAGAAAACATTCTGAAGTTTCTAAAACTGTTTGAATCATGTCTGTGAGTATAACAGAACTTATTTAGCAGGCGAAACCCCGAGGACAAACCATTCAGATTTTGTTTGTTTTGAGGTCACTCTTTTCAATGGGTGTTCATTGGGAATCCAGATTAATTGACCTTCTTGCAGTTCCTACCGCTTCCACTGGATGTCAACAGTCTTTAGAAATTGGTTGAGGTTTTTTCCTTTGTGTAATAAAGTACGGCCATCTTGAACGAGGTTCACTTGAAGTGTACTGTTTGAGGCGCGTGACCAGAAAGCTAGCTACAGTTTGTTTTAATCCTGTATTGAACACAGATCATCCCGTGTTCAATTTTATTGATTATTTACGTTAAAAAATACCTAAAGTTGTATTAGAAAAGTAGTTTGAAATGTTTTGGCAAAGTTTACAGGTAACTTTTGAAATATTTTGTAGTCACGTTGCACAAGTAGGAACCGGTGTTTTTCTGGATCAAACGCGCCAAATAAATGGACATTTTGGATATATTTAGACGGAATAAATCAAACAAAAGGACCATTTGTGATCTTTATGGGACATATTGGAGTGCCAACAACAGAAGCTCGTCAAAGGTAAGGCATGAATAATATTTTTTATTTCTGCGTTTTGTGTCGCGCCTGCAGGGTTGAAATATGCTTCTCTCTCTCTCTGTTTACTCTGTTGCTATCCTCAGATAATAGCATTGTTTGCTTTCGCTGAAAAGCCTATTTGAATTCTGACATGTTAGCTGGATTCACAACAAGTGTAGCTTTAATTTGGTATCTTCCATGTGTGATTTAATGAAAGT
This sequence comes from Salvelinus fontinalis, assembly GCF_029448725.1. Taxonomy (NCBI): domain Eukaryota; kingdom Metazoa; phylum Chordata; class Actinopteri; order Salmoniformes; family Salmonidae; genus Salvelinus; species Salvelinus fontinalis. The sequence goes on from NC_074695.1 coordinate 30,487,103, forward strand.
TTGATTTTTATAGTAAGTTATTTGAATTTGGCACTCTGCATTTTCTCTGGCTTTTGGCCAAGTGAGACAATAGCGTCCCGCCTAAACTCAGATTTTTGGATATAAATATGAACTTTACTGAACAAAACATACATGTATTGTGTAACATGAAGTCCTATGAGTGTCATCTGATGAAGATCATCAAAGGTTAGTGATTAATTTTATCTCTATTTCTGCTTTTTGTTACTCCTCTCTTTGGCTGGAAAACTGGTTGTGTTTTTCTGTGACTTGGCTTTGACCTAACATAATCGTTTGGTGTGCTTTCGTCGTAAAGCCTATTTGAATTCTGCCATGTTGGCTGGATTCACAACAAGTGTAGCTTTTTAATTTGTTATCTTTCATGAAAGTTAGATTTTTATAGTAATTTATTTGAAGTTCTGCATTTTTACTGGCTTTTGGCCAGGTGGGACTTTAGCGTCCCACATATACCAGAGAAGTTTATCATTTGTTATTCTTATCTCACTTAAAAAAAAACATATTTTCTTAAAATGGAATTGTTGGTTAAGGGCTTGTAAATAAGCATTTCACTGTAAGGTGTTGTATTCAGCGCATGTGACAAATACAATTTGATATGACATGCAATTTATATTTTCCCAAGGACAGAAGAAGTAAGTATTTTACAGCTATTGAAGTGCCCATGCAGTCTTTGTTATTTTTTAAATCATCACTGTATGTCTAATAAAGCAGTGTGTTATTTAATGAAAATAAATTATCAAAACAAATATGAGTTATTTCCCTGAGCCTCCTTTGGCCCTTGAAATGCTCAGTCTGATCATGTGCGCATTAGGAAACACATTTTAAGATATTTACATACACAACCCTGATTGGCTGATAGGATGGTCTAGAGCCCACCCCCTTACCCAGATGAACAGTCATTGGTCTATTATAATCAGATCACATTGTTGTGACACCATGTGGGCCAAAAATTCCATCCCACCTGAACAGGTTGAAATTCCAGGATTTTTTTTCAAAGCTCTTACACAAAAAGAGCATTATCATTTTCTCAATTTGTGTTATTTTGACCTTATAGTAGGGCCGGGACGATACCAGTATCGCGATACTCGTAAGTATCGTGGCAAGGAAACAAAACACTTAGCGAATTTTACTTCTTTAGGAAAACAGCCTTATTTGATTCATCTGGTTAAAGTTATGTCTTTCTGTTAGAAGCATTCAATTTTGAAATCCATACATTATTTGGGATATGTGTGCCCATGAAAACTGCTTTCACACCGTCACACAGGGAGATACGAAACGTTACGGGGTTACAATGCACTTCCGAGATCTCCATACAAGAGTCCAACAGCAATATTCAGGAATTTTACAGGATCAAATTCAATGTGTAAATTCAATTGTTAAATGCTTAGTATATGATATAATGTCAAACAGTAGTATCATAAATGTAAGGAAAGAAAGGTAGTGCTTTATGTCACATAATTTTTGCCAAATCTATGAAGACTCCAAGCATGAGAAAGGGTTTAAACATACACTGCTCAAAAAAACAAAGGGAACACTTAAACAACACAATGTAACTCCAAGTCAATCACACTTCTGTGAAATCAAACTGTCCACTTAGGAAGCAACACTGATTGACAATAAATTTCACATGCTGTTGTGCAAATGGAATAGACAACAGATGGAAATTATAGGCAATTAGAAAGACACTCCCAATAAAGGAGTGGTTCTGCAGGTGGTGACCACAGACCACTTCTCAGTTCCTATGCTTCCTGGCTGATGTTTTGGTCACTTTTGAATGCTGGCTGTGCTTTCACTCTAGTGGTAGCATGAGACGGAGTCTACAACCCACACAAGTGGCTCAGGTAGTGCAGCTCATCCAAGATGGCACATCAATGCGAGCTGTGGCAAGGTTTGCTGTGTCTGTCAGCGTAGTGTCCAGAGCATGGAGGCGCTACCAGGAGACAGGCCAGCACATCAGGAGACGTGGAGGAGGCCGTAGGAGGGCAACAACCCAGCAGCAGGACCGCTACCTCCGCCTTTGTGCAAGGAGGAGCAGGAGGAGCACTGCCAGAGCCCTGCAAAATGACCTCCAGCAGGCCACAAATGTGCATGTGTCTGCTCAAAAGGTCAGAAACAGACTCCATGAGGGTGGGATGAGGGCCCGACGTCCACAAGTGGGGGTTGTGCTTATAGCCCAACACCGAGCAGGACGTTTGGCATTTGCCAGAGAACACCAAGATTGGCAAATTCGCCACTGGTGCCCTGTGCTCTTCACAGATGAAAGCAGATTCACACTGAGCACATGTGACAGACGTGACAGTCTGGAGACACCGTGGAGAACGTTCTGCTGCCTGCAACATCCTACAGCATGACCGGTTTGGCGGTGGGTCAGTCATGGTGTGGGGTGGCATTTCTTTGGGGGCCCGCACAGCCCTCCATGTGCTCGCCAAAGGTAGCCTGACTGCCATTAGGTACCGAGATGAGATCCTCAGACCCCTTGTGAGACCATATGCTGGTGCGGTTGGCCCTGGGTTCCTCCTAATGCAAGACAATGCTAGACCTCATGTGGCTGGAGTGTGTGAGCAGTTCCTGCAAGAGGAAGACATTGATGCAATGGACTGGCCCGCCCGTTCCCCAGACCTGAATCCAATTGAGCACATCTGGGACATCATGTCTCGCTCCATCCACCAACGCCACGTTGCACCACAGACTGTCCAGGAGTTGGCGGATGCTTTAGTCCAGGTCTGGGAGGAGATCCCTCAGGAGACCATCCGCCACCTCATCAGGAGCATGCCCAGGCGTTGTAGGGAGGTCATACAGGCACATAGAGGCCACACACACTACTGAGCCTCATTTTGACTTGTTTTAAGGACATTACATCAAAGTTGGATCGGCCTGTAGTGTGGTTTTCCACTTTAATTTTGAGTGTGACTCCAAATCCAGACCTCCATGGGTTGATAAATTTGATTTCCATTGATAATTTTTGTGTGATTTTGTTGTCAGCATATTCAACTATGTAAAGAAAAAAGTATTTAATAAGAATATTTCATTCATTCAGATCTAGGATGTGTTATTTTAGTGTTCCCTTTATTTTTTTGAGCAGTGTAGATACATTCAACATAATTAATGAGTTGAATCACCTATGTACCCCTTTTTATAACCTAATGTATTCACGTGAAAAAAAGGCTAGTTATTATTAATGACTTTGTAACAGCTCCAAACAGATGTCCACTACAAAAAATGCTCACTGGTACCCTAGTTTATAGAAAGACCCATAAGCTGAATCAGGTTGGTTACAACTGTGGTTGGAGCGAAAACCTACAGGAGGGTAGCTCTCCAGTAACAGGTTTGGTGAGCCCTAACATACAGCGCGTTCAGTAAGTATTCAGACCACTTGAATTTTTCCACATTATGTTACAGCCTTATTCTAAAATGGATTAAATGTTTGATTTCCCTCATCAATCTACACACAATACCTCATAGTGACAAAGCAAAAACAGGTTTTTAGAAATGTTTGAAAATGTATAAAAACAAACTGAAATATCACATTTACATAAGTATTCAGACCCTTTACTCAGTACTTTGTTGAAGCACCTTTGGCAACGACTACAGCCTTGCATCTTCTTGGGTATGACGTTACAAGCTTAGCGCACCTGTATTTGGGTAGTTTCTCCATTTCTCTGCAGATCTTCTCAAGCTCTGTCAGGTTGGAAGGAGAGGCTCGCTGCACAGCTATTTTCAGGTCTCTCCAGAGATGTTTGATCAAGTTCAAGTCCGGGCTCTGGCTGGGCCACTCAAGGACATTCAGAGACTGTCCGGAAGCCACTCCTGCGTTGTCTTGGCTGTGTGCTTAGGGTTGTTGTCATGTTGTAAGGTGAACTTTCGCCCCAATCTGAGGTCCTGAGCACTCTGGTGCAGGTTTTCATCAAGCATCTCTCTGTACTTTGCTCTGTTAATCTTTCCCTCAATCCTGACTAGTCTCCCAAGTCCCTGCCGCTGAAAAACATCCCCACAGCATGATGCTGCCGCCACCATGCTTCAACGTAGGGATGGTGCAAGGTTTCCTCCAGACGTGACGATTGGCAATCTTGGTTTCATCAGACCAGAGAATATTGTTTCTCATGGTCTGAGAGTCCTTTAAGTGCATTTTGGCAAATTCCAAGTGGGCTGTCATGTGTATTTTACCGTCTGGCCAGTCTACCATGAAGGCCTGATTGTTGGAGTGCTGCAGAGATGGTTGTCCTTCTGGAAGGTTCTTCCATCTCCACAGAGGAACTCTGGAGCTCTGTCCGAGTGACCATTGGGTTCTTGGTCACCTCCCTGAACCAAGGCCCTTCTTCACCGATCGCTCAGTTTTGCCGGGCGGGTCTTTATCGAGTCTTGGTGGTTCCAAACATCTTCCATTTAAGAATGATGGAGGCCACTGTGTTCTTGGGGACCTTCTTGGGTACCCTTCCCCAGATCTGTGCCTCGACACAATCTTGCCTCTGAGATCTACCGACAATTAATTTGAACTCGTGGCTTGGATTTTGCTCTGACATGCACTGTCAACTGTGGAACCTTATATAGACAGGTGTGTGCCTTTCCAAATCATGTCCAATCAATTGAATTTACCACAGGTAGACTCCAATCAAGTTGTAGAAACGTCTCAAGGACGTTGGAAATGGAAACAGGATGCACCTGAGCTCAATTTAGAGTCTCATAGCCTTAGTACTTATGTAAATTAGGTATCTGTTTTTTATTTGTAATACATATAAAAAATAATAGTAATACAAAAAAATGTCATTATGGGGTATTGTGTGTAGATTGAGGATTTTTTTTATTTAATCCATTTTAGAATAAGGCTGTAACATAACAAAATTTGGAAAAAGTCAAGGGGTCTGAATACTTTCCAAATGCACTGTAAAGCATAATAGCTGATTCTGAAATTGATATTTGTCCATTAGAATAACGTGAATATGTTGACAAACTGCTCTCATCTTTCCTTGCCAAGAAAGGCACATAAATGGTTTCTCTGAATACACTTTTTTTTTTCTTTTTTTAAATAAATGTTTTAAAAAGTTTAATAAACTTAGGCAACCTTAACAGCAAACAAATAGCAGGCAACCGTGTACAGATAAAATGCCATTCAAACAATTTTCACAGAAATGCATTATTTATATTGAAAATACTACTCTTATGGAGAGACAGTTAAAACTATAAAAAGTTATTAACAGTGTCAAACATCACTGCAATAATCCAAAAAGTATCTCATAAAAAAATGTTAATATAAATTCACATTTGATCATTTTTAAATAAGGCATGCTTAATATATTAAATTTGATTGCAGCTAACGTAGAATGACGGGCAAACTTCACAGAACACAAACATATCTTATAAAAGTGCGGAGGTACTTGATTTGGGTTTAAAATCTTGGTCCCTCTGGCAGGAAAAGAGCCTGTAGTCCTCTCCTCACACTCATTATCTCCTCGTCTTGCTGAGGAGAGACACACAAAAACACAGCCCTCAAATACACTTGCAACATCTCAGGGGATGCAGTCTCAGTCTGCGCTAGTAAAGGTAGCACTGTGAGTAGGACTTTCAAAAGAGGGACCTCTTTAAAAACCCATAAATCTAAGCCGGGGGGAGAGGGGTTCTACTAAACTATATGTAATTGTTTTAAGAAGGACATTTAGCTATTTGATTTTTAATTTTAAGACCCCTAGAAGTTTATAAAAAAAAATATTTTATGATTATTCTTTTGGGCCTTACTGCTATTAGCCCATACAAACGCATTGAATAACAGATAGTCCCCCCCCCAAAAAAATCTGAAGGAAGTTTGTTCTGAAGTGTCTGTCCTATATCTGAGAGTTCTAAGAAAGATCAGGAAACCTTAATTTATATATATATATATATATATTATATATACACTGCTCAAAAAAATAAAGGGAACACTTAAACAACACAACACACTTAAACAACACAATGAGTCCCAAGACTCTTGTGGGGGTCGTAAGAGCCTCATCTTTCCATAGGGGACATAATAGTTTGTGGGCCGAATCGTTTGGACACAACAGATGATTTTGTGAGATTTTCGGGATGTCTCATGGTCTGACAAACACAGCTCTAGCTCTGTCACCTTTTACCGCAGATACGGAAGTGCAACATCGGCGGATGTTGTGAATTGAGATGCATCCATTACATATCCAAACATATCTCTAGCTTAAACTGACAGATTTTTTTTTAGGGGGATTTAATGCCGTGCGGTAGAAAGAGACATGGGTCTAATTGTTTTTTAGTGTCTTGCCTAGTCACAACTATCATGTCTACTCACCATTTCCTTGAAGAGTCTGTCCTGAACTGACTTCATGTCTTTCCTCATCAGGCACATCTGAAAACAGTGGGTGACAAAAAATATTTGTTAATGTTTGAACTCTTCACAGTGCCACATGGTAGAGTAGGGATAAGCATAATGCCATACTGCACAACAGAGGACTGAAATCCTATTGCTTAAAACTGAGCTCAGATGAGTTGAGTTTCAGGTAAAAAAAACAACAACATTGTAACAGGTACGCCTGTGAGACATATAAGGAATGCACATTGATCAAAACACAAGGTGACATGTACTTTAGATTTCGTGGGTCGGCTGGTCCTCTTTCCCTATTCTCTGTACTTGTGCCGTATGGAATTGTTGTGTTTATGATCAACAGTGGGCTACAGTTTATATGAAGTGGGAGGCTAAAGTTTGGATGAAGTAGGGGGCTAAAGTTTAGATGAAGTCTAGCGCTAAAGTTTGGATGGTCCACACCTGAGAGGTGAAGATCCTCTCCTCGTACTCCAGGCTGTGACACACATCGGTCTGGAAGGTACTCTTGAGGCTCTGCAGTCTGAGGAGGTGAGAAGAGCACATGAAAGAGCAAATGAGCCATGGGTGAGAGAGAGAGTGCGAGCGGGATAGAGGGAGGAGAAAATTAAATATAAAAATACTAAACCCATACCACTATCAAATTTGCGTGTTTTTGTTGTGTTGTGAATAGAAAAACACCAGTTGTTCATAAATAATAAAAGACAATGAGGGACATGAATGTATCAGGGGCATGACCTCACAGTGGTGTTGCATTGTTCAAAGTAGAGAAGTCAGGGTTAGAACTGGGACAATAAACTGAAAATTATTGACACTGACCATACCGATCACTTATTGCAGGAATTTTGCTGATATCGTTCATACGATAAGTAGCCTATACTAGAGAAATGTAAAGTTTGAAATAAAATAAGTTTGTTAATATGGAGCGATCAAACTAGTAAATCAAATCAAATTGTCACATGCGCCCAATACAACAACCTCACCTGGAAATGCTTATTTACAAGCCCTTAACCAACAATGCAGTTCAAGAAAAAGTGTTAAAATATTTACTGAATAAACTAAAGTAAAAAAATTCAATAAAAAAAGTAACAAGAAAATTAAAACAATAACGAGGCTATATACAGGGGTTAAAGGTTAGTCGAGGTCAGTATGGATAGATAATAAACAGAGTAGCAGCAGTGTAAATCAAAGGGGGGGTCAATGTAAAAGTTCGGGTGGCCATTTGATTAATTGTTCAGCAGCAGTCTTATGGCTTGGGGGTAGAAGCTGTTAAAGGAGCCTTTTGAACCTAGACTTGGCGCTCCGGTACCGCTTGCCGTACAGTAGCAGAGAAAAGTCTATGACTGGGTGACTGGAGTCTGACAATTTTTGGGGCCTTCCTCTGACACTGCCTAGTATGTAAGTCCTGGATGTCAGGAAGCATGGCCCCAGTGATGTTCTGGGCCGTACGCACTACCCGCTGTTGCGCATTACGGTTAGATGTGCAGTTGCCATACCAGACGATGCAACCGGTCAGGATGTTCTCAATCCAGCTGTGGAACTTTTTGAGGATCTGGGGACCAATGCCAAATCTTTCAGTCTCCTGAGGAGGAAAAGGTGTTGTCGTGCCCTCTTCACAACTATCTTGGTTTGTTTGGACCATGATAGTTCATTGGTGATGTGGATACCAAGGAACTTGAAACGCTCTAACTGCTCCTCTACAGCCCTGTTGATGTTAATGGGGGCCTGTTCGGCCCTCCTTTTCCTATAGTTCACGATCAGCTCCTTTGTCTTGCTCACATTGAGGGAGAGGTTGTTGTCCTGCCACCACACTGCCAGGTCTCTGACCTCCTCCCTATAGGCTGTCTCATCGTTGTCTGTGATCAGGCCTACCACTGTTGTCGTCAGCAAACTTAATGATGGTGTTGGAGTCATGCTTGGCCACGTAGTCATGGGTGAACAGGGAGTGCAGGAGGGGTCTAAGCCAGACTATGGTTTGCATCTGCACATGGGGACAAAGATCAGACTTTTTGGAGAAATATCCTCTGGTCTGATGAAACAAAAATAGAACTGTTTGGCCATAATGACCATTGTTAAGTTTGGAGGAAAAAGGGGAACGCTTGCAAGCCGAAGAACACAAACCCAACCATGAAGCACGGGGGTGGCAGCATCATGTTGTGGGGGTGCTTTGCTGCAGGAGGGACTGGTGCACTTCACAAAATAGATGGCATCATGAGGTAGGAAAATTATGTGGATATATTGAAGCAACATCTCAAGACATCACTCAGGAAGTTAAAGCTTGGTCGCAAATGGGTCTTCCAAATGGACAATGACCCCAAACACACTTCCAAAGTTGTGGCAAAATGGCTTAAGGACAACAAAGGCAAGGTATTGGAGTGGCCATCACAAAGTCCTGACCTCAATCCCATAGAAAAATTGTGGGCAGAACTGAAAAAGCGTGTGCGAGCAAGGAGGTCTACAAACCTGACTCAGTTACACCAGCTTTATCAGGAGGAATGGGCCAAAATTCACCCAACTTATTGTGGGAAGCTTGTGGAAGGCTACCTGAAATGTTTGACCCAAGTAAAACAATTTAAAGGCAATGCTACCAAATACTAATTGAGTGTATGTAAACTTCTGACCCACTGGCAATGTGATGAAAGAAATAAAAGCTAAAATAAATAATTCTCTCTACTATTATTCTGACATTTCACATTCTTAAAATAAAGTGGTAAACCTAACTGACCTAAGACAGGGAATTTTTACTAGGATTAAATGTCAGGAATTGTGAAAAACTGAGTTTAAATGTATTCGGCTAAGGTGTATGTAAACTTCCGACTTTAACTGTATATACACCCTTATACAGTACCAGTCAAAAGTGTGGACACACCTACTCATTCCAGGGTTTTTCTTTATTTTTACTATTTTCTACATTGTATAATAATAGTGAAGATATCAAAATTATGAAATAACACATATGGAATAATGTAGTAACCAAAAGGGTTAAACAAATCAAAATATATTCCGAATATATATATTCTTCTTGCCTTGACAGCTTTGCAAACTCTTGGCATTCTCTCAACCAGCTTCATGAGGTAGTCTCCTGGAATGCATTCCAATTAACAGTTGTGCCTTGTTAAAAGTTATTTATGGAATTTCTTTCCTTCTTAATGCATTTGAGCCCATCAGTTGCACTGTGACAAGGTAGACAACCCTATTTGGTAAAATACCAATTCCATAATATGGCAGGAACAGCTCAAATAAGCAAAGAGAAACAACAGTCCATCATAACTTTAAGACATAAAGGTCAGTCAACCTGGAAAATGTCAACATCTTTGAAGGTTTCTTTAAGTGCAGTCGCTAAAACCATCAAGCGCTGTGATGAAACTGGCTCTCATGAGGACCGCCACATGAGAGCTGCAGAGGATAAGTTCATTAGAGTTAATTGTACTGCAGATTGCAGCCCAAATAAATGCTTCACAGAGTTCAAGTAACAGAAATCTCAACATCAACTGTTCAGAGGAGACTGTGTGAATCAGGCCTTCATGGTCAAATTGCTGCAAAGAAACCACTACTAAAGAACATCAATAAGAAGAGACTTGCTTGGGCCAAGAAACACAAGCAATGGACATTAGACCCGTGAAAATCTGTCCTTTGGTCTGATGAGTCCAAATTTTAGATTTTTGGTTCCAACCTCCATGTCTTTGTGAGACACAGAGTAGGTGACGGATGATCTCCGCATGTGTGGTTTCCACCGTGAAGCATGAAGTAGGAGGTGTGATGGTGCTTTGCTGGTGACACTGATTTATTTAGAATTCAAGGTAAACTTAACGAGTATCGCTACCACAGCATTCTGCAGCGATACGCCATCTCATCTGGTTTGCGCTTAGTGGAACTATCATTTGTTTTTCAACAGGACAATGACTCAACACACCTCCAGGCTGTGTAAGGGCTATTTGATCAAGAAGGAGAGTGATGGAGTGCTACATCAGATGACCTGGCCTCCATAATCACCCGACTTCAACCCAATTGAGATGATTTGGGATGAGTTGGACCGCAAAGTGAAGGAAAAGCAGCCAAAAAGTACTCAGCATATGTGAGAACTCCTTCAAGACTGTTGGAAAAGTATTCCAGGTGAAGCTGGTTTAGAGAATGTCAAGTGTGTAAAGCTGTCATCAAGGCAAAGGATGGCTACTTTGAAGAATCTCAAATATAAAATATATTTTCATTTGTTTAACACTTTATTTGGTTACTACATGATTCCATGTGTTATTCAGTTTCGATGTCTTCACTATTATTCTACAACGTAGAAAATTGCAATTAGCACAATTTAAGAACTTTGACCCAGTTTGAGATACTTTTCTTTAGTTCTAAACAGTCATGTGAATAGTCATGCTATGACCACATCCCGGAGAAACAAATAAACAAATGAGACAGAGATCTGGCCTCATTGACAACAGAGATACTTGTATTTTTGGTCACAGTTAATTTCCCCCAGGTTAAAAAGATTATACAATGTGTTCTGTGGTAAATTGCAATCTTTACAGTGTGTCTGTTTGAGCGAGTGGAACAAAATTTTCCCACCTGGGACTTTTCACTCCCTGAATGTGGCAGAAAAACACACACACCTTCTAGTCTCCTTCTCCTGGTAGGAGTGGAAAGCCACAGACTGCTTCATCCAGTATGTCTAAGGAGAGAGAAGTGAACTGATAACACTGATTTAAATCAACATACAGTCAACTAAAGCATGGGAGGATTTCCCATAGACAATCCAAACCTGAAAGGGTTGGAATACCGGTATACTGCATTGTCAGGGAGGCCTCTTACTATTAAATACTGTTAATGTAGGAGTTTAACAATGTTAAATCCATTGTGCTAGGTTGATTTACCGTTTTAAAAGGAATGCAGATATCCATATTATAAGGGGCCCATGTCAGTTTCCACCACATACATGCGACCAACTGAGCGTCTGCTAAATGACTACAATGTAATGTAAGTAATCCTACAGTCAGTTCCTTCTCCATGTTCTTTAGAGTGGATTCGTCCTCCTCCAAGTTGTTGATCTCATTCAGCAGAACACCCCTGACCTGTTCCAGCTTCTGAGACCTACACACACAGACAGTGGGAGGAGGAAGAAAAGGGGAGAGATATTGAGGAGACCAAGAGAGATTGCATGTCCACAATCTGTCAGATTGACATGTTCTTGTATACTACACAATGCAATCTTTATTTGTTGATTATACAGAGACAATGGACATTTGGTAATTTTTGCTGTCACAGTACCCAGCCCCACCACACACAACATACACAACAGGCTGGGAGCAGCACAGGGTCAGCTGCAGAGCAGCGCCCCTGGAGCAGGTAAAGGGTTAAAAGTGCCTTGCTCAAGGGTACATAGGCAGTCAGTGGCACCTAAGATATTGATGTCAGCAACCCTGCTGTTGCCAGTTCACTATTTAGTGTATACTAACTGACCTGTAGTTTTGAACTCTCACGCTGATGGAAGAGACGTGCTGCTGGACGGTCTTCAGAGACTGCTTGGTGTACAGCTCCATTCGTCTGGAGCGATTCTGACACACGTAACAGAGGTAAGTAGAACATATTTAGGGTCTCCCATAGAATACAAAATCCTATTCACAAAGGCCAAATCACCTTTAAGTGACATCAAACCAAATATGGAGATTTTAGATGAAAAGGCCAGGAAATTTAACAACTGAACACATACCCCATTCACTTCCATTGATTGTTAGCTAGTGGTGGCTAAAGTTAGCTGAAGATTGTATTGGCTGGATTACAGTTTCTCGTGGTCGTATACTACTTTCAAGGTAAGGAATAATCTAACATTAAGTTGTAAAATCCTGAATTTCCCCTTTAAAGGCCTATGGAACTTTTGCAGGGGAGCTACACCGGGGCATCAACAAAATAGTAGGTTTTTAAAAAGGCAGTGGCTGCGGATCCTGACCTTTTTTCTCCGGAGTAAAGATCCCAACGCTTCTGTGCATGTGCGGATCATGTTCTGACCATGTGTTTCCTTACCTCTACTTCATGCACACATTTTTGTGGTCTCCTTCCCTTCACATTTCTCACTCTCAAACGTGAATGACAATTCTTCAAGTTTTACCGATGAAACGTCTATGATGCATCTGCATACCAACCATTTGATCTCAATCAGTTTATGGGGATATGCATTTAGATCTTCTTGAGTTAAACAGTGTTGTTTCAAAAGTAGCCTACAGTGTTTCCTCTGAAAACTTTTTTGTAGCAGTGGGGGAAAAGATCTCAGAGGGGTATGGTTGGAGGGGGTTCCCTCATCATCTTTTTTTCGGGCCCGTGGTCCACCCTGGATAATTTATGTAGAAGGTCTGAGAAGCTCAGTTCGGGTGACTTTTTAAAAGGACTTTCTCATCCAAAAGGAATTAAAATAAAATGACGCTGACACAATAATTTCCACCTCCAGAAATGAGCTGTGTTGTCATGTGTTGCTGCCATGCTATGTTGTTGTCTTAGGTCTCTCTTTATGTAGTGTTGTGTTGTCTCTCTTGTCGTGACGTGTGTTTTGTCTTATACCCTGCTCAAAAAAATAAATGGAACACTAAAATAACACATCCTAGATCTGAATGAATGAAATATTCTTATTAAATGCTTTTTTCTTTACATAGTTGAATGTGCTGACAACAAAATCACACAAAAATTATCAATGGAAATCAAATTTATCAACCCATGGAGGTCTGGATTTGGAGTCACACTCAAAATTAAAGTGGAAAACCACACTACAGGCCGATCCAACTTTGATGTAATGTCCTTAAAACAAGTCAAAATGAGGCTCAGTAGTGTGTGTGGCCTCCACGTGCCTGTATGGCCTCCACGTGCCTGTATGACCTCCCTACAATGCCTGGGCATGCTCCTGATGAGGTGGCGGATGGTCTCCTGAGGGATCTCCTCCCAGACCTGGACTAAAGCATCCGCCAACTCCTGGACAGTCTGTGGTGCAACGTGGCGTTGGTGGATGGAGCGAGACATGATGTCCCAGATGTGCTCAATTGGATTAAGGTCTGGGGAACGGGCGGGACAGTCCATAGCATCAATGCCTTCCTCTTGCAGGAACTGCCGACACACTCCAGCCACATGAGGTCTAGCATTGTCTTGCATTAGGAGGAACCCAGGGCCAACCGCACCAGCATATGGTCTCACAAGGGGTCTGAGGATCTCATCTCGGTACCTAATGGCAGTCAGGCTACCTCTGGCGAGCACATGGAGGGCTGTGCGGCCCCCCAAAGAAATGCCACCCCACACCATGACTGACCCACCGCCAAACCGGTCATGCTGGAGGATGTTGCAGGCAGCAGAACGTTCTCCACGGCGTCTCCAGACTCTGTCACGTCTGTCACATGTGCTCAGTGTGAACCTGCTTTCATCTGTGAAGAGCACAGGGCGCCAGTGGCGAATTTGCCAATCTTGGTGTTCTCTGGCAAATGCCAAACGTCCTGCACGGTGTTGGGCTGTAAGCACAACCCCCACCTGTGGACGTCGGGCCCTCATCCCACCCTCATGGAGTCTGTTTCTGACCGTTTGAGCAGACACATGCACATTTGTGGCCTGCTGGAGGTCATTTTGCAGGGCTCTGGCAGTGCTCCTCCTGCTCCTCCTTGCACAAAGGCGGAGGTAGCGGTCCTGCTGCTGGGTTGTTGCCCTCCTACGGCCTCCTCCACGTCTCCTGATGTACTGGCTTGTCTCCTGGTAGCGCCTCCATGCTCTGGACACTACGCTGACAGACACAGCAAACCTTCTTGCCACAGCTCGCATTGATGTGCCATCCTGGATGAGCTGCACTACCTGAGCCACTTGTGTGGGTTGTAGACTCTGTCTCATGCTACCACTAGAGTGAAAGCACAGCCAGCATTCAAAAGTGACCAAAACATCAGCCAGGAAGCATAGGAACTGAGAAGTGGTCTGTGGTCACCACCTGCAGAACCACTCCTTTATTGGGAGTGTCTTGCTAATTGCCTATAATTTCCACCTGTTGTCTATTCCATTTGCACAACAGCATGTGAAATTTATTGTCAATCAGTTTGCTTCCTAAGTGGACAATTTGATTTCACAGAAGCGTGATTGACTTGGAGTTACATTGTGTTGTTTAAGTGTTTCCTTTATTTTTTTGAGCAGTGTATATATATTCTTTTTTCCCAGCCTACATCCCCGCAGGAGGCCTTTTGGTAGGCCGTCAGTGTAAATAAGAATTTGTTCTTAACTTACTTGCCTAGTTAAATAAAAAGCCCAAAAACATATTGGTAAAACATTTTGTTAAAATTATTCCTTAGCTAGATCCCAAATGTGATCCTTTAAAGGGTCCAATGCAGCGGTTTTTATACATTTTCTTTTATAATTTCTGGGTAACAATAAAGTACCTTGTTTTCAATTAAGATGGTCAAAAAGAAAGGAAAAACAACGCCTTTGCAAAGAGCAATTTCTCAAGCAAATTTTTTTTGCTAGGACTGTCTGGGGGAAAACTGAAAATGTGCTGTTATTGGCAGAAAGGTTTGTAACTCTATTTCTTATTGATCTATTAATTAATTTGCCACCATGGAAGGCCAAAACTCCCTCCCAACAAACAGCTCTTACACTAAAATGGCATTATCATCAATGTCTTGGAGGTGATATTTGTGCATCTGTAACTTTCTCACTCATTATTATTCACTAATCATTCAGGACTATCCGTAATCATAGTAGCATCCACATGAATGTAGAAACGTTTAGAAACAGAAACAAATCCTCCTGTGAGTTTGTGTCCAACCAAATAAATAGATATCCTTCCCATTGAAGTCAATGGGTAAGTGATGGGTGGACCAGCGGCCATATTGAGTGTACCCATAGCAGTAAAGCGGGAAGTAAAAAAAGCATTCTATTTTCTATGGGTGCAACCTGGAATTTCCTCTGGAGCTCGGAGCTGAACTGGCGACACATGTTGCCCATGTCGTGGGGGGGGTGACCCAGCTCACCCTCCACCTCGGCCTCGACGTCCACGTCGGCCTCCCAGCTGGACGATGTCACCATGTGGGACGACACCACCCGGCTCAGGTCCCCCTCCGGAGAAACGTCCATGACTAGGGACAACACACAAATGCAGGCATATACAGTTACGAATACACACACATGCAGTCATGAACAAACACATAAAGAGGAATAGTATGCTAACAATAGCACCCACCCCATCTCACACACATATCTACTGGATGTGCAAGTGCATCCTTCTCCAAACTGCTCAGAGTTAAAGCTGCAATATGTAACTCTTTGGGCGACCTGACCAAATTCACCTAGAAATCGGAGTTATAGACCTGTCATTCTAATTGAAAGCAAGTCTAAGAAGCGGTATATCTGTTCTACGTGCTCCATTTCTATGCTTCCCATTCTTAAGTTTAGTTTTTGTGTCTTACTTTCGGTTTTATACACCAGTTTCAAACACATAAAAAGACTATTTTTGGTTATTGAAAATATATTTCAGTGGTTTAGATGCTACAATGATTATCTATGCTTGCTTGTTTTGTCACAAACTGAAATTAGACAAACTATTAGAATTTTAGCAACCAGGAAATGGCGCAGCGATTTTTGAATTTTGCACCTTGAAGATAAATTTGGCTGTTGGTTTGACTTATCATTACTATAACTATGAGTTCAAAAGCAGTGCCTTTTGTGAGACCTACAGCTTGTTCTGGAAAACCATGGGGGCAGGTGGAGCAGTTTGTCCTAAGGTTTTGTAGATCGCTGTACCCATAGAAATGCATCACATTTAAGTGTTCTATTCAATTCTATGGCTGTACCTGTGTCACGAGCGCTCTTGCTGCTCTGAATGTGGTGATATCTTTTCGTGGTTGCCACCGAGGCCCTGTCCTTTGTTCCATGTCCTTTCTTCTCCTCTTCGTCAGAGCTGCTCTGTTCCTCCCATGCTTGGGCCTGAGCGTGGAGGTTGGGCTTAGCTGCTGAAGTGGAGGGAAAGAATTGAATGAAAGAGAAATTAGTGGAATAAAGGGCTATTTTATGAATTGAGAACTGGTTCACCAATTATGTGAACATGTAAACCATATATTGTTGAAAGAATATATATATATTAAATGTTGTTCTCACTAGGTTTAAACAGTTTCCTAGGCCTCATCTTGACCGCCTGCCCCCCTCTTCGTGTGCCCCTCTTTCCCTCCTCCTCCGAGTTACTGGACGAGGGGCGGGAGTTGTGGCGCTTGCGCCCGGTGCAGGGACCTATGAGAGGGGAATCAAACAACTGAACCAGACCAAACCAGTAGAGCCTGACCAATAAACTGGTGAACTGATATTATCTGCCAATTATAATTGTTGCCTGAAGAGGGCGCTCTACGGGCTGCTCATTGAACATCATTCAGCCCTAGGTCACGACGTAAGCGGAAGTGGTTTGACGGTGAGTAGATCGCAACAGCCAGCGA
This sequence comes from Salvelinus fontinalis, assembly GCF_029448725.1. NCBI lineage: Eukaryota > Metazoa > Chordata > Actinopteri > Salmoniformes > Salmonidae > Salvelinus > Salvelinus fontinalis. Next base: position 30,503,867 of record NC_074695.1, read on the forward strand.
CAGCGTATTTGAATAAGTCAATTATCAAAAGTACACTTCACCAACCAAGAACCCCAGGGGTGTAATCATTAGCCAAACAGTTGCAAAACTAAAACGAGCGTTTCTATTGGACAAATGCAGGAAGGTCCCTCCCCGTTTCATTAGGTTTAAGAAACTTTTTTTCAACAGAAGAAACATAATGAAGACACCCCTGTACTCATCACATTTACACTTAATTAACGTTAGCTGGCTAGCAATGTAGTTATGCTCTATCTAGCCAGTAAGGTACTGTAGTTAGCCTATCTCAGGGGTCTCCAACAGGTCGATCACGAGCTACCAGTAGCTCGAAGTCCACCTACGAGTAGCTCGCCAATTTTTTTGAAAGTACATGCAATTCTATGTTCCACTGCAAACTGTCATAAAGAAATCTCACAAGTATCAGACTGCGCAAGCTCCCAGCTACTATCTTATCCAGTGGTTCCCAAACTTTTTATAGTCCTGTACCCCTTCAAACATTCAACCTCCAGCTGCATACCCCCTCTAGCACCAGGGTCAGTGCACTCTCAAATGTTGTCTTTTGCCATCACTGCAAGCCTGCCACAAACACACACTATATGATATATTTATTAAACATAAGAATGAGTGAGTCTTTGTCACAACCCGGCTCGTGGGAAGTGACAAAGAGCTCTTATAGGACCAGGGCACAAATAATAATATAATAATAATCAATAACTTTGGTCTTTATTTAACCATCTTCCATATAAAACCTTATTTGTTCATCAAAAATAGTGAATAACTCACCACAGGTTAATGAGAAGGGTGTGCTTGAAAGGATGCACATAACTCAGCAATATTGGGTTGTTTTGTCAGAGTCTGTCTTAAATCATTTTCCACACACAGTCTGTGCCTGTATTTAGCTTTCATGCTAGTGAGGGCCGAGAATCCACTCTCACATAGGTACGTGGTTGCAAAGGGCATCAGTGTCTTAAGAGCGCAATTTGCCATGGCAGGATACTCTGAGTGCAGCCAAATCCAGAAATCTGGTAGTGGCTTCTGATTAAATTCTCACAGAATCGCTTGTTGCAATTTCGATGAGGCTCTCTAGTTCAGATATCGGTAAGTGGACTGGAGGCAGGGCACGAAAGGGATAACGAATCCAGTTGTTTGTGTCATCTGTTTCGGGAAATTACCTGCGTAATGCGCACCCAACTCACTCAGGAGCTTCAATATATCACATTTGACATTGTCCGTAAACTTGAGTTCATTTGGACACAAAAAATCATACAATGATGGAAAGACCAGTGTGTTGTCCTTGTTAATGCAGACAGTTTTGAGCTCCAACTTCTTAATCATAGCCTCAATTCTGTCCTGCACATTGAATATAGTTGCGGAGAGTCCCTATAATCCTGGATTTAGATCATTCAGGTGAGAAAAAACATCACCCAGATAGGCCAGTTGTGTGAAAAAGTATCAACATGCGAGCGGTCAGACAAGTGAAAATGATGGTCAGTAAAGAAAACTTTAAGCTCGTCTCTCAATTCCAAAAAACGTATCAATACTTTGCCCCTTGATAACCAGCGCACTTCTGTATGTTGTAAAAGCATTACATGGTCGCTGCCCATACCAATACATAGTGCAGAAAATACACGAGAGTTCAGGGGCCTTGCTTTAACAAAGTTAACCATTTTCACTGTAGTTCCTCTTGGTGGATGCTGCAGTGTACCCAAGTGGTATCGGGAGCAAATGCTTGCAAGCGCGTTACCACTACACTATATCTCCCTGTCATGGCTTTTGCGCCATCAGTACAGATACCAACACATCTTGAGCACCAAAGTCCACAAAGCTGTCCACTACTTTAAAAATATCCTCTCCTGTTGTAATGGTTTCCAGTGGTTTGCAGAAGAGGATGTCTTTGTTAATTGACCCCCCATAAACGTAATGGACATAAGGTTGAAGTCGTTGAAGTCGTACACCTAGGTCGGAGTCATTAAAACTTGTTTTCAACCACTCCACAAATTTCTTGTTAACAAACTATAGTTTTACATTACAAACTGCATTTCACTGAATTGGTTGTGAACTTGTGACTAGCGACATTTCAGATTTACTTTGAGAATAAGTTTAAATCATTCAGCCCATGTTTATTAGTGTGGTGCTTCAGCACAAACACTAATGCATTCTTATCCACTGCCAAGTGGTTTAAATTTAGTTTGATATTTATAGAGGATATAGCTTTTTGGTGGTCATCATGTAAACCCCCACATATCTTAAATAAGATGAACTGTAATATTTAGAAATCATAATTTTGAGTGTCTTAATCCTTTACAGCAGGGTTTTCCAACAGGTGGTTTTACTTGGCCCCCTACGTTTTCTGTGCAAAAAATTATAATATTCATTATTGGAAATAACAATTTGTAAGTCGCTCTGGATAAGAGCGTCTGCTAAATGACTTAAATGTAAATGTAAATAACACCAGGAAATCAGCTTTAAGTGATTTGAATTTTGGAAATCTGTTTCCAAGTTTTCCCACGCATAAGAGACACATGATCGTATACAAATGTAAGCAAGTTTTGAAACTATGTTTTAGTAAAATATTATATCCGTTTGGGCTTATTGCGGTCAATTTGCAGTGTAAATTTGTAATTATGTTCCGGCCTCGAGGCCATCCGCTGAAAAGAAAGTCGGCCTGTGGCTGAATCTAGTTGATGATCCCTGCTTTAGAGCACAATTTGTGCCTACATTTTTTTTCTTCATTCCAACTCTAAAAAAAACAATATATTGGCAGATATATAGGTAATTGTTAACTTTTGCCTCCCTAAAATCATTATCGGACCCAAAAATCCCAAATTGATCGGGCTGTAATAAACCAGCCCAGACCATATGATGCTAGATTACAAGATCAGCTGAATCAACAATTTCTCCACATTATTACCACCTATCTTTCTCTTTGCGGACACTGGTGTTAATGAGAGCATTTTCTTTCAGGGTGTTACAGCTGTGGTCTTTTACCTGACAGGTGAAAGCTGCGATGATCCAGCTTGTGCCTTCGCTCGGAGTATGGGGTTTTCTAGGGGAAACACAGTCATATGTTAACCCAGAAGTTTGCGTCAGAAATATGGTGTTGGTCCACTCCTTTTGACCAGATCCCTATGGTCATAAATTGTGCACTACATAGGGAAAAGGGTGCTATTTCAGACACAGCCCTACAGTTATTTCCTGGTTATGAAGTGCTTGGGCAGACACTGCAAATTAGTGCCTACTACCCATAAACCCTGTTTCCCGGACACAGATTAAGCCGAGTACTGGGTGACAATGCATGCTCAATGGAGAATCTGCATCGAAATAACTTTTTATTCTGGGACTAGGCTTAATTCTCTCAAACTGGCCCTTAGTATCCGTACCTCCAGTGCGGTTGTCAGGGCTGCCGGGTTGACCACCTCCACTCGGGTCGATGACATCTCTGACCTGGACGAGGACTGGCTCAGCTTCACTCTGCAGTCCAGCAAGTCCTTGTCGAAGGACTCGGGCAGGCCCAGCTGGCCCGGGGAGCCAAAATGGAGGGCGAATTTTTCAGTCTCTCCTGGAGAGGGCTGTGATTGGAGTAGAGGGGAGGGCAGCACTGACTTCTGGAGGGCCGTGGAGGTCAAGAGGAGCTGGGAGGGAGGGCAGAGGGGAGACTGGGCCAGGGAGAGAGCAGGCTGGATTGGGCTCAGCTGGGGTGGCAGAGAGGAAGAGAGAGAGATATGTATAGTATGTGGAAAGCCAATAGAGTTGGTCCTATAAATCATAATTAAAAAAAAATAATACTGTTAACATAAGGATTGTACCCTTTCTTTACATTTTTGCCTAAAATGACATACTCAATCTAACTGCCTGTAGCTCAGAACCTGAAGCAAGGATATGCATATTATTGATACCATTTTAAAGGAAACACTTTGAAGTTTATGAAAATGTGAAATTAATGTAGGAGAATATAACACATTAGATGAAGTTAACATACACCTTAGCCAAATACATTTAAACTCAGATTTTCACAATTCACAATTTTCACAATTTAATCTTAGTAAAAATTCCCAGTCTTAGGTCAGTTAGGATCACCACTTTATTTTAAGAATGTGAAATGTCAAATGCCAAACGATTATGTTAGGTCAGTACCTAGTCACAGAAAAACACAGCCATTTTGCCAGCCAAAGAGAGGAGTCACAAAATGCAGACATAGAGATAAAATTAATCACTTACCTTTGATCTTCATCAGATGACACTCATATGACTTCTTGTTACACAATACATGTTTTGTTCGATTTAAAGTTCATATTTATATCCAAAAACGTCAGTTTACATTGGCGCATTATGTTCAGTAGTTCCAAAACATCCGGTGATTTTGCAGAGAGCCACATTTTACAGAAATACTCATAATAAACATTGCTAAAATACACAACTGTTATGCATGGAATTTTAGATCCACTTCTCCTTAATGCAACCGCTGTGTCAGATTTCAAAAAAAACTTTACGGAAAAAGCCCACCATGCAATAATCTGAGTACAGCGCTCAGACACAAAGTCAAGCCATACAGATATCCGTCATGTTGTGGAGTCAACAGAAGTCAGTAATAGCATTATAAATATTCACTTACCTTTGATCTTCATCAGAATGCACTTCCAGGAATCCCAGTTCCACAATAAATGTTTGTTTTGTTCGATGAAGTCCATAATTGATGTCCAAATACCTCCCTTTTTGTTTGCGCGTTTAGCCCAGTAATCCAAATTCATGAGGCGCGTTCACTAGGTCCAGACAAAGTCAAAGAGTTCTGTTACAGTCCGTAGAAACATGTCAAACGATGTATAGAATCAATCTTTAGCATGTTTTTAACATAAATCTTCAATAATGTTCCAAACGGAGAATTCCTTTGTCTTCAGAAACGCAATGGAACGCAGGTCGCTCTCACGTGTGCGTGCTTGACCAGCTCATGCCACTCTGGCAGAACTGTTACTCAATCAGCTCTCATTCCCCCCTCCTTCACAGTAGAAGCCTCAAACAAGGTTCTAAAGATTGTTGACATCTAGTGGAAGCCTTAGGAAGTGCATTATGACCCCATTTCTACTGTATCTTGGATAGGCAAAGAGTTGAAAACCTACAAACCTCAGATTTCCCCTTTCCTGGTTGGATTTTTTCTCAGGTATTTGCCTGCCATATGCCTGCCATCATTCAAACAGTTTTAGAAACTTCAGAGTGTTTTCTATCCAAATCTACTAATAATATGCATATCCTAGCATCTGGGCCTGAGTAGCAGGCAGTTTACTCTGGGCACGCTTTTCATCCGGACGTGAAAATACTGCCCCCTACCCCAAAGAAGTTAATGACCTAAGGGTATGTAAACTTCCGACTTCAAATGTAAGTACATTATTTACCTTCAGAGGTGAATGTATCAAACCAGTTGCCGTGATAAGTTTTTTGTTGTTGCGCATACTCCTCAAACAAGTGTCCAATGGGGTTAAGTCGTACCAGGAGGAGGGGGACCAGCCCGCGCCGGGAAGCGAGCCATCGTCCAAGGAGGACCTCAAGCTCCCCTTTATGGAGGTGGAGGCACCAGACGGACCACCCGACACGGGAATCCTCACATGCCAGTTCGGGATGGCCCATTTAGAAGACCCCAACCTCCAGAATGCAAGGGGCCAGGTAGTCACGGTGGATGGCGCGCTATCACCCGGGGTAAATGAGTGGCGCTACCCCCACTTCACCATCAAGCATCATTTATTTTATCAGGTCGTAAAGTACAATGGGGAGACGAAAAACTTACTCATACCCACCCAGTATGTTAGAACTGTCTTGCAGCTCACCCACACCCACCTGCTCAGGGCACACTTGGAGGGCGTGCCGTGGAGGACTACTGCCGTACCTGCCCGGAGTGCCAGATCACAGCTCTGAGGGCACATTATAGAAACCGTTTGCTTCCCTTGCCCATTATAGGGGTGCCATTTTGAGCAGGTGGCGATGGATCTGCTGGGTCCGTTGGTGAAAACCGCAAGGTGACACCAATACATCCTGGTAATCGTGGATTAAACCACCTGGTATCCGGAGGTGATCCTGCTACGCATGGCGGCAGCGAAAAGTATCGCACGGGAGCTCTTCCATTTATTCAGCCGGGTGGGTATTCCGCGGGAAATCCTGACGGGCCAGGGCACTGCGTTCATGTCTCATGTCTTCATGTCTCATGTAATGAAAGATATGTAATGAAAGATATCTGCAATCGTTTACGAATCAAACAGGTGAGGACCACAAACAGACAGGCTAGGTGAACGCTTCAATAAGACCCTAAAGCAGATGTTGAAGAAGGTCACCGAGAGAAACGGGAGGAACTGGGACCAGCTGCTGCCCCACATGATGTTCGCAAGGTACCCCAAGTGTACACTGGGTTCTCCCCCTTTGAGCTCCTGTATGGCCGTTGGCCCTGCGGACTGCTGGGCCTAGCCAAGGAGGTCTGCGAGGACCAACCAACCCCCCCCCTCACAGCGTGGAGGACATGAGGATGAAGGCGATGTGGCCAGTGGTGAGGGAGCACATGGCCTAGAAGCGTCGTGTATACCACCGGGGGGCCCAACCACAAGAGTTCCACCTGGGTGAGAAGGTTTTGGTGCTGATCCCCACAACGGAGAGCAAATTCCTGGCTACGTGGCATCGTCAATTATAAGGTACGCCAACCGGGGAGAAATCCCCTCCAGCTTTATCATGTGAACCTATTGAAGTGGCACGCATGAGAAGCGCTGTGAGCAACATGGACCTGGCCACAGCAGAACCCGCTCTCTGTCGAAATTTCAATGGGGGAAGACCTCAGCCCGACCCAACAACAAGCGCTCAGAGTTGATCCAGCAGAATATGGCCGTGTTTTCTGAGGTGCCGGGGAACATCATATCCACACACGTCCTGGAGAAAAAGTGCGTAAACAGACATACCGGATACCAGAAGCCCAGAGGGCGGCGGTCCAGCAGGAGCAGGGCCCCAGCGACCTTTCAGTGACTCATGGGCCGCATCCTGTGCCCGCACTGTGTACGCTGCTGCTTATTGGGATGATATAATCGTGCACAGTGAGAGTTGGGAGTCCCATCTCTGTAGGTTACAGGCGGTGGTGGATGCGCCAAGGGATGCGGGACTGACCGCGAACCCCCACAAGTGCAAGCTGGACTACGCCGAGGTGGAGTACCTGGGCTAGGAATAGGGCGGGTTAATGTGAAAATTGGGAATGGCCAGTACCCAGAGGCAGGTGAAGTCGTTCCTGGGGTTACCAGGCTACCACAGTTGATTTGTACCTAACTTTGCCCCAATAACTTCTCCCCTCACTGACATAACGAAGGCACGCCTACCCCAGAGGGTGCGATGGACGGATGACACAGAGGCGGCTTTATAGGCCGTGAAGGATACGCATTGTTAGCACTCGGTAATCGCCACCCCGGACTTCTCAAAAAACCTCCTGGTCCAGACAGACGCGTCTGACACAGGGGAAGGGCCGTCTTGTCCCAAGAGCAGGAAGGCGAGGAGTACCCCATCATGTATGTCAGCAGGAAGCTCCTCCCGAGGGAGAACTACTCGATTGTCAAGGAGTGCCTCGCTGTGAAGTGGGCGCTGGACACCGTCAAGTATTACCACCGCGGGAGGAAGTTCACCCTAAACACTGACCATGTCCCCCTAGCGTGGACGGTAAGAGGTAAGGGCACAAATGACCGCGACACAAGCTGGTTCCTGTCAGTCAAGTAGCGCTCACCTTGTCTTCTCCGGACAAGCTTTTTTTTCCGGATGCCCCAAACAATCAGAAAGGGGATTCATCAGAGAAAATGACTATACCCCAGTCCTCAGCAGTCCAATCCCTGTACCTTTTGCATAATATCAGTCTGTCCCTAATGTTTTTCCTGGAGAGAAGTGGCTTCTTTGCTGCCCTTCATGACACCAGACCATCCTCCAAAAGTCTTCGCCTCACTGTGCGTGCAGATGCACTCACACTTGCCTGCTGCCATTCCTGAGCAAGCTCTGTACTGGTGGTGCCCCTATCCCGCAGCTGAATCAACTTTAGGAGACGGTCCTGGCGCTTGCTGGACTTCCTTGGGTGCCCTGAAGCCTTCTTCACAACAATTGAACCGCTCTTCTTGAAATTCTTGATGATTTAGGTGCAATCTTACTGGCAGCAATATCCTTGCCTGTGAAGCCCTTTTTGTGCAATGCAATGATGATGGCACGTGTTTCCTTGCAGGTAACCATGCTTGACAGAGGAAGAACAATGATTCCAAGCACCACCCTCCTTTTGAAGCTTCCAGTCTGTTATTCGAACTCAATCAGCCTGACCGAATGATCGCCAGCCTTGTCCTCGTCAACACTCACACCTGTGTTAACGAGAGAATCACTGACATGATGTCAGCTGGTCCTTTTGTGGCAGGGCTGAAATGCAGTGGAAATGTTTTTGGGGGATTCAGTTCATTTTCATGGCAAAGAGGGACTTTGCAATTAATTGCAATCACTCTTCATAACATTCTGGAGTACATGCAAATTGACATCATACAAACTGGCAGCAGACTTTGAAAATGTATATTTGTGTCATTCTCAAAACTTTTGGCCGCGACTGTACAGTACCAGCCAAATGTTTGGACACACCTCATTCAAGAGTTTGTCTTTATTTAAAAAATTGAATACATTGTAGAATAATAGTGAAGACATCAAAACAATAAAATTACACATATGGAATAATGTCGTAACCAAAAGTGTTTGAAGAATCTCAAATATATTTTGATTTGTTAAAGTAGGCACCCTTTGCCTTGACAGCTTTACACACTCTTGGCATTCTCTCAACCAGCTTCAAGAGGTAGTCACCTGAAATGCATTTCAACTAACAGGTGTGCATTGTCAAGTTAATTTGTGGAATTTATTTCCTTAATGCGTTTGAGCCAATCAGTTGTGTTGTGACAAGGTAGGGGTGGTATACAGAAGATTTGGTAAAAGACCAAGTCCATATTATGGCAAGAACAGCTCAAAGAGAAACAACAGTCAATTCGGAAAATTTCAAGAACTTTGAAAGTTTCTTCAAGTGCAGTTGCAAAAACCATCAGACACTATGAAACTGGCTCTCATGAGGACCGCCACAGGAAATGAAGACCCAGTTACCTCTGTGCAGAGGATAAGTTCATTAGAGTTACCAGCCTCAGAAATCCTTAATTAACTGCACCTCCGATTGCAGGCCAAATAAATGCTTCACAGAGTTCAAGTAACTGGCACATCTCAACATCAACTGTTCAGAGGAGACTACGTGAATCTGGCCTCCATGGTCGAATTCCTGCAAAGAAACCACTACTAAAGGACACCAATAAGAAGTGACTTGCTTGGGCCAAGAAACACGACGCAATGGACATTAAACCGGTGAAAATTTGTCCTATGGTCTGATGAGTCCAAATTTGAGATTTGTGGTTGCAACCGCCGTGTCTTCGAGATGCAGACTAAGTGAAAGGATGATCTCCGCATGTGTGGTTCCCACCGTGAAGCATGGAGGAGAAGGTGTCGGGGTGTTTTGCTGGTGACACTGTCAGTGATTTATTTAGAATTCAAGGCAAACGTTACCAGCATGGCTACCTCAGCATTCTGCAGCGATACGCCATCCCATCTGTTTTTTGCGCTTAGTGGAACTATCATTTGTTTTTCAACAGGACAATAACCCAACACCTCCAGGCTGTGTAAGGACTATTTGACCAAGAAGGAGAGTGATGGGAGTGCTGCATCAGATGACCTGGTCTCCATAATCACCCGACCTCAACCCAATTGAGATGGTTTGGGATAAGTTGGGCCGCAGAGTGAAGAAAAGCAGCCAACAAGTGCTCAGCATACATGGGAACTCCTTCAAGACTGTTGGAAAAGCATTCTTGGTGAAGCTGGATGAGAGAATGCCAAGAGTGTGCAAAGCTGTCATCAAGGCAAAGTGTGCCTACTTTGAAGAATCTCAAATAGAAAATATATTTAACACTTTTTTGTTTTGGTCACTAAATGAGTCCATGTGTTATTTCACAGTTTTGATGTCTTCACTATTATTCTACAATGTCTTTTTTTAAATTACAAATAAAGACAAACCCTGGAATGAGTAGCTGTGTCCAAACTTTTGACTGGTACTGTATATATTATTTTTTGAAAATATGTCAGAAGGCCCATTGGTGCAGTATCAGTCCTGTATCTTACCTCTAAGGCACTGGGTCTCTGGGCGTGAAGGCCAGGAGTCTTGCCAGTGGGAGTAAGGGATGGGAGAGAGGGTAGAGGGGGATCCTTAGCTTTGCGGTCACTCTTCCTCCCAGGGGCGCTGTAGAAGGAGGAGGGCTGGAAGCCTGCGCTGCTGCGAGGGTGTTCGGGGGGCAGCTCCAGGGCAAGGGGTGAAGTGGGGCCGCTGGCAGGGGAGGCGGACAGGGAGCAAAGCGGGGTGAGGGGCGACCGGGGTAAGGCTATCAGCGACCTCTCGGATGCAGCTATGTGGGGGTCAAAACACAACCACAGATGCTCAGACAGCTGGCCATGGTATTCGAGGTCAATAGTACAGAGATACTTTTCCTCACATCCACTTACAGTAAATATGTTTTATATCTACTACACCCCTCAAATTCACATCTGGACCTTGAAGCCAGTTCCACTTCTTTTTATTATTATTCCCCTCTAATCAGGAACTGATTTAGACCTGGGATACCAGCTCGGTGCAATTAATTATCAGGTTGAACAGAAAATGTGCATTTCTTCGGACTTCGTAGGGTAAGATTTGAATACCCCTGTACTACACTGAAGTTAGGGTTCGATTCAATCCGTAGCGCTGAAGACCTGCACTACTGTCAGCTAGAAATTTAAAGGTCAATGTTCCCACGTTGGCGGAAACTGCATTCACAGTAAACGCTGGATATGTCGGCACAATCGCAAATTACCTTTAAATTGCACTACAGAGCTGATCTTCAGCGCAACAGATTGAATTAAGCCCTTAGGTTTCTTAGACAGAGTGATTGCACCAGGGATAACTAAGGGGTGAATCCTAACTAAGTCCAATTTTCACTCAGTCATGCATTGATGTCAATGAATAGGAGAATAAGTTAACATTTTCCAGCGATTGCGTAGTGCCAACAAAAAAAATATTTTTTCAAAGATTGTAGACAGAACCACAGAATTTGAATCATTGTATGGATAGAATACACAGGTGAAAACCAGGTTCAACTGGTCCTTGGTTGGTCTAGGTGTGCTTGGTTTGCCTTACCTCTCATCCTCTCGATGGCAGGAGGGGAAGGATTGAAAGAGGCCAGCCGGGCAGCCCAAGAAGATTCTTTCGGTACATTCGCCTGTTCCTTGGCCGGGGTGGTTGCCTTTTTCTTCTTCACCTCGACAGCCTCTTGGCAAACCTTCTCGCTCTTTTGCGCTGATCCGATGGAGCGCTTCTGTTGGGAGAAAATAATCCCATAACATACTTTTATTACAAGTTGGTCATGTAAAAAGTGGTAAACCCCAACTATCCATGATTTATTCCACTGCAACTAAATGTATTGTGATCTGATTGATTTTTGTCTGCCATCAAAACAAATAAAATATAACAATGTAACTGATTTCACCTTTATTACTTACCAACCAAAAAAGTATTATATGTCTAGGAGAAGCATAACGTGAACTCAGATGCATTACCTATATTATTTAATGAATACTTTATTTCATTCTATTTAAATCAGTGATAGAGCCTAATCATGAGGAAAGGGCATATGTGTGAGGGAAGAAAGCAGGACCTTAGGAGCTGGCGGCTCTTCAGTCTCTGATTGGCTGGCGCTGTCGGGCTCCCTGTAGCTCTTGGCGTTGGTGGCGGCAGCTCTCCGGGGCCTCCTGGCTGCTTGACTGGTCCCTGCTGCCACCAGTGCCGCTCCATTGTTCTCTTTCTGCTCTACACTTCTCTCCTTCACCCTCTGTCTCTTCTGAAAGGCGAGCATGACACACTGTGGCCGACAGAGGCAATGCTGACTGATGCAACCATACAAGTACAATTCCACCCATCACTCACCCATTGATTTGGATGGGGAAGCCCATTTTAGGAATCATATTTCTAGGTTGCAACAGAGCAGTAGTAAGGATGAAAAGTTGATTAACTCACTTTGGATTCTAAGGTTTCAAGATACAAGGCTGGTTCCGATTCCCCATCCCTTCTAACCGAAGAGTGCACTAGATCATTGAGATTCCCCCTCACTGATTTAAAACCATTGGATTGTCAGTCTCACCTTCTTTGGCTTGGCTTTCTCCTTCCCAGGCTTGGGTGAGCTAGGTGGTAAGTCTGGGGACTCATCTAAAACAGAAAAGAGAGAGAGAGATAAGGTAGCGGCAGGTCGCCTAGTGGTTAGAGCGTTGGGCCAGTAACCGAAAGGTTTCTGGATTGAATTCCCGAGCTAACAAGGTAAAAATACGTAGTTCTGACCCTGAACAGGGCAGTTAACTCACTGTTCAACAGTAGGCCGTGATTGTAAATACGAATTTGTTCTTAACTGACTTGCCTAGTTAAAAAAAAAAAAAATAGTGGCGCAAAAAAGTATTTAGTCAGCCACCAATTGTGCAAGTTCTCCCACTTAAAAAGATGAGAGAGGCCTGTAATTTTCATCATAGATACACTTCAACTATGACAGACAAAATTAGGGGAAAAAATCCAGAAAATCACATTGTAGGATTTTTTATGAATTTATTTGCAAATTATGGTGGAAAATAAGTATTTGGTCACCTACAAACAAGCAAGATTTCTGGCTCTCACAGACCTGTAACTTCTTCTTTAAGAGGCTCCTCTGTCCTCCACTCGTTACCTGTATTAATGGCACCTGTTTGAACTTGTTATCAGTATAAAAGACACCTGTCCACAACCTCAAACAGTCACACTCCAAACTCCACTATGGCCAAGACCAAAGAGCTGTCAAAGGACACCAGAAACAAAATTGTTGACCTGCACCAGGCTGGGAAGACTGCATCTGCAATAGGTAAGCAGCTTGGTTTGAAGAAATCAACTGTGGGAGCAATTATTAGGAAATGGAAGACATACAAGACAACTGATAATCTCCCTCGATCTGGGGCTCCACGCAAGATCTCACCCCGTGGGGTCAAAATGATCACAAGAACGGTGAGCAAAAATCCCAGAACCACACGGGGGGACCTAGTGAATGACCTGCAGAGAGCTGGGACCAAAGTAACAAAGCCTACCATCAGTAAAACACTACGTCGCCAGGGACTCAAATCCTGCAGTGCGAGACGTGTCCCCCTGCTTAAGCCAGTACATGTCCAGGCCCGTCTGAAGTTTGCTAGAGAGCATCTGGATGATCCAGAAGAAGATTGGGATAATGTCATATGGTTAGATGAAACAAAAATAGAAATATTTGGTAAAAACTCAACTCGTCGTGTTTGGAGGACAAAGAATGCTGAGTTGCATCCAAAGAACACCATACCTACTGTGAAGCATGGGAAACATCATGCTTTGGGGCTGTTTTTCTGCAAAGGGACCAGGACGACTGATCCGTGTAAAGGAAAGAATGAATGGGGCCATGTATTGTGAGATTTTGAGTGAAAACCTCCTTCCATCAGCAAGGGCATTGAAGATGAAACCTGGCTGGGTCTTTCAGCATGACAATGATCCCAAACACACCGCCCGGGCTACAAAGGAGTGGCTTCGTAAGAAGCATTTCAAGGTCCTGGAGTGGCCTAGCCAGTCTCCAGATCTCAACCCCATATAAAATCTTTGGAGGGAGTTGAAAGTCCGTGTTGCCCAGCAACAGCCCCAAAACATCACTGCTCTAGAGGAGATCTGCATGGAGGAATGGGCCAAAATACCAGCAACAGTGTGTGAAAACCTTGTGAAGACTTACAGAAAACGTTTGACCTCTGTCATTGCAAACAAAGGGTATATAACAAAGTATTGAGATAAACTTTTGTTATTGACCAAATACTTATTTTCCATCATAATTTGCAAATAAATAAATTAAAAATCCTACAATGTGATTTTCTGGATTTTTCCCCCTCATTTTGTCTGTCATAGTTGAAGTGTACCTATGATGAAAATTACAGGCCTCTCTCATCTTTTTAAGTGGGAGAACTTGCACAATTGGTGGCTGACTAAATACTTTTTTGCCCCACTGTATTAAAAAGGTGTAGGCTATGTTTGACTAGTGAGTTCACTCAACACAACAGATACAGACTGATTAAAACTATAAGACCAAACCATACAGTGCTGGCTTGGATTTATTCTTTTCACATTGTCCTTAAATTTCCAGCATGGTTCCAGCAACTACGCTGGATGCTTAACCAGGCCAGCCCAATACAGTTTGGCTCGGTTAGGGTTGGCTCAGTAGTGTGGAAAGGTTAAGTGACGTATAGCGTGAGCGTACATGTGGTGTTGGGGGTAGGGAGGTGGAGCCGGGGCTGACGGCTATAGTCGATCACTTTGGGCTTGGGCTTCCTGCTGGACTCTTTGAGCCAGCTGATCTCCATCATGGTGTCTGTGTCTGTGTCGCTGAACAGGTGCTTCTTCACATGGCGCCGCGGAGCTGCTACCTGGGACTGCAGTGACAATTCAGTGAGGTGCACACACACACATGGGTACACATACGCAGGTTTACAAATGTATACATACGCACACACAGTCTCACACACACACACGACAAGAGTACAGACACCTTCACACCCCGAGATAAGAGAACCACACACAAACACAAAAGGAGGCAATCTCCAACTCTCCATTCAAAAGTTCTCCCATCATATTGTGTCAATTACAGTGTTCGCCTCCATACCTTGACTGCTTGGCCCTTCTTGGCAGTGCTGGGGAATGCCCAGGAGGTGTGAATAGCACTGGAAAGAAAAACAGCACTGAATCACATTGACTTGAGGGATTATTTACCGCAACACTAGAAGACACTATTACAACACAGATGAGACCCAGGGTCTTTCTCAATTAATCTGTCCTTGATTCCTAACATCCTATCTCCTTGCCTCCATCTCAACCATATTGTAAGAGAATCTCCCGGAGGTCCCTCCCCATGTCTTCTCCAATGAGTTTTGAGAAGAAGGCGAGAAGAAAGGATACAAGGAATCAAGGAAAGACTAATTGAGAGAGCCCCAGTCAGATGTAACCAAATGAGTACTGCCTTCAAACAGCTCCTACCTGCTATCAATGGCAGAGGTGTCCGAGGACATTTTCCCCTCCCCCTAAAGAGAGCAGAGAATTAGAAACCATCATCCACCGGTGCATGAGAATACTATATGGAATCATTTCAAATACCTAAACTGTGCTTGATTGAGCTTGCTTGTTGCGATGGAACCAATTGAAAAAGCCTGGGTTCAAATGCTATTTTAAATCTTTCAAATACTTCAAGTATTTGCTGTAGCCGGCCTGGAGTGCTAGGTGGGGTTTGCACTTTGGGGATGTTTCTATTGGTTCCATTGCAACAGGCAAGCTCAAACCAGCACAGCTTAGGTATTTAAACCCAAGTCTGCTAACAAATAGTAGGCCTAATTCATTATTTGGATTTACGTAGATCAAATGTATATTTATTTACCCCAGTGGTCATAGATGTATCCACTTTGAACGCAAAGACGTCATCTCTACACAAAGAAACAATGAATGAAATCAACAATACCATGCATAAATAGGAAATAAAAATCAACATTTTAGGCATGGGATCAGGACAAAATAATAAAACAATTATTATTTTGTCTAAAGAATAGGTCAGTTTCTATATTTGAACGGAGGATGTCCTGATTAAAATACCTGATTATTCAAATCCCCTGAAATGTAGATTTAGCTAAATTAATTTCAGACAAGTTGTCATGGGTTATTATCAGATATAAGATACACTGGTTGTGTTGCAGCATGGGGAAAATTTGAATGAAACTGGACAAAAAGAAATACCCTTGTTGTTTTGCAGAGGGCTTCTTGGAGTTAGTGTAGGACTTCATATATCCTGGAGCTTTTGCCGTTCCCACCTATGAGGGAGAGAATTCAGGCACTAGCTTGTGAACGCATGAGGGGAAAACACGTCTTATGCAACCCGAACAAATCCTCCAAATCAAATTGTATTTGTCACTTGCGCCGAATACAACAGGTGTAGACCGTACTGTGAAATGCTTACTTACAAGCCCTTAACCAACAATGCAGTTTATTTTTTATTGTTAAGAAAATATTTAATAAACTAAAGTCAATGTGCGGGGGTACAGATTAGTTGAGGTAATGTAGGTAGGGGTAAAGTGACTATGCATAGATAATAAACAGCGAGTAGCAGCAGTGTAAAAATAAACGGGGGTGGGGTGTCAATGCAAATAGTCTGGGTGGCCATTTGATTAATTGTTCAGCAGTCTTATGGCTTGGGGGTAGAAGCTGTTAAGGAGCCTTTTGGACATAGACTTGGCGCTACGATACCGCTTGTCGTGCAGTAGCAGAAAGAACAGTCTATTACTTGGGTGACAGGAGTCTTTGACCATTTTTTGGGGCCTTCCTCTGACACCGCCTAGTATAGAGGTCCTGGATGGCAGGAAGCTTGGCCCCAGTGATGTACTGGGCCATATGCACTACCCTCTGTAGCGCCTTACGGTCGGATGCCGAGCAGTTACCATACCAGGCAGTGATGCAACCGGTCAGAATGCTCTCGATGGTGCAGCTGTAGAACTTTTTGAAGATCTGGGGACCCATGCCAAATCTTTTCAGTCTCCTGAGCGGGAATAGGCGTTTTCATGCCCTCTTCACAACTGTCTTGGTGTCCTTGGACCATAGTTTGCTGGTGATGTGGACACCGCTCCACTACAGCCCCATCGATGTGAATAGGGGCGTGTTCAGCCCTTCTTTTCCTTTGTCTTGCTCACGTTGAGGGAGAGGTTGTTGTCCTGGCACCACACTGACAGGTCTCTGACCTCCTCCCTATAGGCTGTGTCATCGTTGTCTGTGATCAAGCCTACCGCCGTTTTATCGTCAGCAAACTTAATGATGGTGTTGGAGTTGTGCTTGGCCACTCAGTCGTGGGTGAACAGGGAGAACAGGAGGGGACCAAGCCTTGTGTTGAGGATCTGCGGGGTAGCAAAACAGTCCTCTAGTCACTAGTACTTCCTGCTTTAGTTTTTGCTTGTAATTAGGAGGATACAATTATGGTCACATTTGCCAAATGGATGGAGAGCTTTGTACGTGTCTCTGTGTGTGGAGTAAATGTGCTCTAGAGTTTGTCCCCCCCCCCCCCCCCCTCTGGTTGCACATGTGACATGCTGGTAGAAATGAGGTAAAACGGATTTAAGTTTGCCTGCATTAAAGTCCCCGGCCACTAGGAGCACTGCTTCTGGATGAGCATTTTCTTGTTTCCTTATGGCCTTATGCAGCTCGTTGAGTGTGGTCTTAGTGCCAGCATCGGTTTGTGGTGGTAAATAGACCGCTACAAAGAATATAGATAAACTCTCTTGGTAGATGGTGTGGTCTACAGCTTATCATGAGGTACTCTACCTCAGGCGATCAATACCTCGAGAATTCCTTAATATTAGAAATCGCGCACCAGCTGTTATTGACAAATACACACACCACCACCCTACTTCTTACCGGAGATAGCTGTTCGGTCTGCTACCATGTCCTGCTACCTAAATTTATACAATTAAAATTAATATTACTTATTCTGTTTATCAATCAGAAAACAGCTCAGGCACTCACCATCGATGGCGGCAACCAACTCTTCTCCAAAACAGATCTACCACAAAGGAAAGAAAATTGTAATTATTACACTATTGCCAGGGATTGAACCCAGGTCTCCGGGGGAAGGGAGTGTGTAGTCCTTTTCACAATGCAAATTGTTTAACCATCTGTAATAATAGGCATTTTATTACATTCTCTGATGAAACTGCCTCTACATTTTTTGTTAAAGGATTTACACGAATTTGCAAATGGTGGTCCTCAAGAGCTTTTGACAGTAATTTGGTGGTACCCGGAAAGGAAATGTGTGGGAAGCGCTGCGCTAGACCAAACTTCTGCACATCATTCTACCATGTTATATGTTCATTTAGTTTTGTTTCCTGCAGTACCTGTTGGTGGGTGGAAGGGGCCAGCGAGGAACAGACTCTACAGGGGATTTACTGGTGGTGGATGATGTGCTATTCTCGTAGTGGCTGGAGATTAACCTCATCATGGTGCCCGTCACCTCCTCCTCTCTCTGCAGAGGATGAGGGGAACACGTGAGAAAGGGTGTTTATTGTTATTATAACTCCAATATACTACTACTATTACTAAACTTGAGACACTGATAGACAGACAGTGCTATGAATGGTTATACTACTGTGCCATTGTCCAAAAGCAAGGTGCAACCCATTGGCTACAGTTCACTGCCTCCATTTAATAAGGAAGCTCCAACTCGGACTGGGACGGGGTATTCAAACAGCTTTGCGCCAAGCTAAATTTCCTATTCAATTGCTCTTAACACTCTATATCCTCACCTTGTCTTTACTGGAGTTTGACCCAGTGGCCTTAACCTTGGAGTTGGGTGTTGCCCTCTCCTGTATATCTTTAGCTGGGGTGGGTTTGACAGGGGCTTTCCCTGAGGTGGCTTCAGTTTCCTGAGACTTCTGGCTCTTAGGTTTCCCCTTGGTCTGACGAGGCCTTCCTGCATCATGCCGTGACTCTTTGGCACCTCTCCCAGTGGGCTCACCTCGCTCCTCAGGCCCTCTTCCTCCCTGGGCTCCATCTTGCTCATCAGGCCCTCTTCCTCCCTGGGCTCCACTTTGCTCCTCAGGCCCGCTTCCTCCCTGGGCTGCATCTCGCTCTTCAGGCCCTCTTCTTCCCTGGGCTCTAGCTCGCTCTCGGGACCCTCGGTCCTGTGGCCCACCTCGCTCCTCAGGCACTCTGATCTGGGCTCCAGCTCGCTCCTCGGGCCCAGTACCCCGGTCCCTCTTGCGGAGGACCTCCTCCAGGCGCTGGGTGAGCTGGGCGTGGAGCTGCTTGTGGCTGACTGCTGACCCAGGGACCGACCCAGAACCTCTCTGGGCAGACGACGGACGCTCCTGTTGCTCTATGTTCTCAAGTTCTGGACACCGGAGGGAAAGACTTTCAGTAAAACCTCAATGTAGACCTTATTCACAGATGAACGCTCTAACATAGACGGCTAGTGCAGGTAGCTAATGAACGGTCGTCTTTTAAAATCATGGCAGACTGCAATGAAAATGAGCAATGAGCAATGTTCTTCAAATCGAATAATATTGTCTGTGTCCGAATACCCATGCCAGCGTACTACATAGTTAAACTGCATAATATGTACTTATCGTAGCACACAATTTAGCATGTACCATTTAGTAAAAAGTATGCAGTATGCCACGGCCGCAATGTGGTAGCAGCCCCTGACTGGGTGAGTAGGTAGGGCGGGGCCGAGGCGGGTGGATTTTATCAAATTCAACAGACATGTATCACATTAACCAGCCTGATAATGGCTCATTTCCAATTAGATTGATTTCTCTAAACTCTGAATAGAATAGGAATGGAGTTATAGGCCTACTCAGGCTGGTTATAGGCAGACTACCACATTCAACCTATACCATAGCCCATCTATCCTATTTAAAAAGTACTGAAGACAGAAACAGAATTTGGATCCATTTCAACATATTTATTACTGAAGACATGGTCAGTCAATCTGGTAAGTTTCTTCAAGTGCAGTCGCAAACACCATCAAGTGCTATGATGAAGCTGGCTCTCATAAGGACCGCCATAAGGAAAGGAAGAACCAGAGATACCTCTGCTGCAAAAGGATAAGTTCATTAGAGTTACCAGCCTCATAAATTACAGGCCAAATAAATGCTTCAGAGTTCAAGTAACAGACACATCTCAACACTGTTCAGAGGAGACTGCGTGAATCAGGCCTTCATGGTTGAATTGCTGCACAGAAACCGCTACTAAATGACACCAATAACAAAAAGAGACTTGCTTGGGCCAAGAAACACGAGCAATGGACATCCTAAATTGAGATTGAAGAGTGAAGGAAAAGCAGCCAACAAGTGCTCAGGATACGTGGGAACTCCTTCAAGACTGTTGGAAAAGCATTCCTCATGAAGTTGATTGAGAGAATGCCAAGAGTGTGCAAAGCTGTCATCAAGGCAAAGGGTACCTACTTCGAAGAATCTAACATCTAAAATATATTTCTATTTTGATTTAACACTTTTTTTGGTTACTACATGATTCCATATGTGTTATTTCATAGTTTTGATGTCTTCACTATTATTTTACAATGTAGAAAATAGTACAAATAAAGAAAACCCCTTGAATGAGTAGCTTTGTCCAAACTTTTTACTGGTACTGTATATACATTACAGTGGTTCTGCCTTTAAAAGTTGTCTCGTACTGCAGCACACCTTTCGGGCTGCCGCAGAATCCTATGGCACGTTATTTAAGTGTCAGCCATTGCTGCCATTACTGCTAGTTTGACCACCAGAGGGCATCTTTGAGAAGCATTTGACTTTTTTAAAATATTGGCTGTACTTGAGAATTTAAAACCTTTTTTTGAAAGAACATAGTATGTGGGATGATTTTAAGAAATGCATCTTAATTAATTAGATTAATATTATGGTGTTTATATTCCAAGAAAAATGAAAACCTCAGGGTTTCTGTTAGGAAAATATCGCGCTGTACAACGTCACCGGCTTATATCATTCATTCAGAAGGTTAAACCCACATGTTTTAGGCCTGCAGTAGGTTATATAAACTTGCATATAAAAAATATTGTGTACAAGACACCTGTCTGATTCGCGTTGAGGAGACTGATCCATTGTGGAGGCCGTCAGTCTACGACAGGTGCTACTGAAATTATATATGGGTTAGGGTTAGGGTTAAAGTTGTAAGTTTGTGAGTCGCGACTTGCCGACCTCTCGTGTCTCTGTCGGGTCTCCCTCCGTCTCTCGCTCTCTCTCGCGTGGTCTGTTACTTTACCAAGCAAGCAAACCAAATAATGTCGCTCAAACAAGGGGAAATTAACGAAGAGTCACTGACTACCACCAAAACGAAACAGGTGGGGTTTTAGGAGGGGTTCTGAAAGACACTCATGGGGGTGTCCACTGAAAGTCCCGTCGATGTGGATAGGAAGGTGCTCCCTCTGCTGTTTCCTGAAGTCCACAATCATCTCCTTTGTTGACGTTGAGTGAGAATTTGTTTTCCTAGCACCACACTCACAGAGCCCTCACCTCCTCCCTGTAGGCTGTCTCGTCATTGTTGGTAATCAATTGGTGCAACACTAATAAAAATAATATTATAACAAATGCACATTCTCCCTCGTTGGATAGCAGTTGCTCAAATCCCAACTTAATTAGGTCTATAATCAACAGCTTAACTGTTAAATGTGCCTGGCTTTATAAATCATCAATATATCTGTTGCATATTTGAGTGTTTGTTTATTAGCCTACTGATTCCGTGAGCACCAAGCCTTACGCAATCACATGTCAAGTAAACAATTTCACAAATATGGCTGTTTTTAATCTTTGCTTTGTTGTAATAAAGGCTTTATACTTTTTTCTCGTTCGAACAGCCTCTCTGGTATTGTTGATTACTTATTTTGTGTTTACACTATTCCAAATTGTCAGAAATTATATTTATAATAATAATAACATTATTTTTTCTTGATCGCCTTATTGTTATTATTATAATAATAAGTAATGTCATTATAATTAGCAGGCTTATTATACCAGCTTAGTATACCAAGTTGTAGGCCTAAGAGCACATCTAGTCATAGTCTGTTCTCTCCGCTACCGCACGGCAAGCGGTACCGGAGCGCCAAGTCTAGGTCCAAGAGGCTTCTAAACAGCTTCTACCCCCAAGCCATAAGACTCCTGAACATCTAATCAAATGGATACCCAGACTATTTCCATTGCCACCACCTCTTTTACACCGCTGCTACTCTGTTATTATCTATGCATAGTCACTTTAATAACTCTACCTACATGTACATATTACCTCAACTAACCGGTGCCCCCGCACGTTCTTATTCATATTTTTTTAAACTGCATTGTTGGTTAGGGGCCTGTAAGTAAGCATTTCACTGTAAGGTCGACACCTATTTGTATTCGGCGCATGTGACTAATACAATTTGATTTGTTTAGTCTTAATACCTTAACTAACTTAGGCCTATATTTCAATACTTCTATAGGCTACTGTATCAATCACTCATTCATTAATTTGTTCATGTCATCACACGGTGTTCAGAGTTTGTTATAACCAATTTATTGATGTGATTATGATACGCTATAGGTCAGGCCCTATTGTGCCCTATTCAGACAGGATTAGTTTTACTGGGGGAGGTTGGGTAATGTAATTATGTGCACAAGCACAAAACACCATATCTGTAATTTAAGTCCTGTCCGAGTCTGCCATGTCAGTCATTTCTACATGGCAGGAGAGTAACAATTCCAGCAGAAAAACCTACAGTTTTTTTGGGCTAACTCCAAGGTCCTCTGATAATACTAGTCTAGTGTGAATCGACATCCCTGTGTTTTGAGAGAAATGTCTGAGTACATCAGGTGTTGCTGCGGTTTGCGCAAGAAACCAATAGCTGATTTGATCAATTGAACTAGTGCTGCGCATAGGCTACATGTAGGCCATTCATATATAGCTTATCAACTTTCACAGTGAATGATTTTGTTTATATGTTTTGTGTGTATGTTGAATATTGCCAAATGCATCAGTAAAAAATATTGAGCCTATTTAATGCAACCCTTGCTGTTAATAGATCGCAAAGAAGCATACAACTGACCTAAACGTTTGGAAATAATAAGTAAACTTTCTCATCCATAGCCTTAAAATGCATCTCAAGTGCAATTGCACTGTTCAGCTCACATCTGAAGTCTGCGTGAGAAATTAGGACGTACTGTGGATCGCTAAAATATCCTAATGATTATGATCACACTTCCTCAATTCAAATATTATGGCGACGCTATAGGAAAGATGGTTTTGTATAGTTTAGAAACTTGGGAACCAAGCTCGAGTTATCAATGTGGCCCTATCACCTGGACATGTTGAAATACAGTATCTTCACGCCTAGAATAAAAAGCTTCCGTCATAACTGTCAACATATTGGGGAAAAAAATTACAGGGGGCAGTTTGGGAAAAAACTAATCCTGTCTGAATCGTTGGACATTCTGGAGTAATAATTACATAAAACGTTCTCTAGTAATACTAGTTCTGTGCGAATAGGTCTTTGGTCACGTGCATGCGATCCATACATGTGTCACGCAAAGGTTGAGGGAATGTTTTTCCTATATATAAATAAGGGATTTCGGTAATAGAACTTTTCAGTCAGAAATTAAAACACACAGGATGTGTCAATATATGGAAAAATACAAGTTTAAAAATGTAGACCAATCGATTGGTTGAAAGAACAGATGACTCTTGGTTGATCAAGATTCCTTTTAGTCGGGGACAACCCTACACTATTTGTTTGTGTTTCTTACATCTGCAAACAGCTAGGTTGTTTTTTCTGAGCAAATTGAGCCTAAATTTTATTAGCCACTAACTCTAATCGTTAGTACTTTTATTAGCTAGCAAGCCAACTAACTGAGTCAGAACAAACATAATTAGCTAAACAGCCTGATAATACCAGTGATGGTGTAGGCTCTAAATCGCAAGTCAAATTGCAACATTTGGTTAAAAATAAGGCCTAGATTGTTTGCCCATATTGTGCAACCCTACGTGGCAGTGTGGAAATGATCTAAAATGAGTGCAGGAAATGCAGAAATTGATAAATGCTGCATTTTCGGGGGGCTTGATGTTGAATTGAACAGTATAAAACAATCAGAATGGAGAAAGACCCATTGAAATCACTTAGAATGTATGTGTTACCCCCCTAGGGTCACACACTACTCATTTTGATGCATTCTTTTTTACATTGTTAGACCAGAAATGTTTTTGTGTTATTACATACAGAAATAACTATTGGATATCAGAGCAGCGGTAACTCACCAGCACTACCAGCATCACGACCAGGAATACGACTTTCCCAAAGCAGATCCTTTGTTCGCACCCCCCAGGGCAATTGAACTGATTCCAGAAGCCGACCCAAAACATCGCCGGCGAAGGGAAGGTACTCGGAGTGGTCTTCTAGTCTGATTTAGGAGGCACGGACACCACCCACCGCTTCCGAGTATATTACTCGCTAATGTTCAGTCTCTGGATAATAAAGTTGACGAGCTCAGGGCGCGGGTCTCTTTCCAGAGACATCAGGGATTGTAATGTATTCTGCTTCATGGAAACATGGCTCTCTCAGCATATACTGCCCGAATCGGTCCAGCCAGCGGAATTCTTAGTCAATCGCGCAGACAAGAATAGATATCTCTTCGGGAAGAAGAAGGGCGGGGGTGTATGTTTCATGATTAACGACATGGTGTAATTGTGATAACATACAGGAACTCAAGTACTTTTGTTCACCCAATCTAGAATACCTCACAATCAAATGCCGACCGTATTATATCCCAAGAGAATTCTCTTCGGTTATAGTTATAGCCGTGTATATCCCCCCTCAAGCTGATACCACGACAGCCCTCAAAGAACTCCACTGGACTTTATGCAAACTGGAAACAACATATCCTGAGGCTGCATTTATTGTAGCTGGGGATTTAAACAAAGCACATTTGAGAAAAGGGATGCCGTAGTTCTATCAACATATCAACTGTAGTACTCTCGCTGCCAAAACACTTGACCACTGTTACTCCAACTTCCAGGATGCCTATAAAGCCCTCCCCAGCCCTCCTTTCGGCAAATCTGACCACGACTCCATTTTGCTCCTCCCTTCCTATAGGCAGAAAATCAAACAGGAAGTCCCCGTGCTAAGGACTATTCAACGCTGGTCTGACCAATCGGAATCCACGCTTCAAGATTGTTTTGATCACACGGACTAGGATATGTTCCCGGGTAGCTTCCGAGAATAACATTGACGAATACACTGATTTGGTGACTGAGTTTATCAGGAAGTGTATAGGAGATGTTGTACCCACTGTGACTATTAAAACCTACCCTTACCAGAAACCGTGGATAGATGGCAGCATTCGTGCAAAACTAAAAGCGTGAACCACCACATTTAACCATGGAAAGGTGACTGGGAATATGGCAGAATACAAACAGTGTAGTTATTCCCTCCGCAAGGCAATCAAACAGGCAAAACATCAGTATAGAGACAAAGTGGAGTCGCAATTCAACAGCTCAGACACGAGACGTATGTGGCAGGGTCTACAGACAATCATGGACTACAAAAGGAAAACTAGCCACGCCGCGGACACCAACGTCTTGCTTCCAGACAAGCTAAACACCTTCTATGCCCGCTTTGAGGATAACATAGTGCCAGCGACGCGGCACACTACCAAGGACTGTGGGCTCGCCTTCTCCGTGGCCGATGTGAGTAAGACATTTAAGTGCGTTAACCTTCACCAGGCTAACGGCCCAGATGGCATCCCTAGCTGCCTCAGACATATTCAATCTCTCCCTATCCCAGTCTGCTGTCCCCACATGCTTCAAGATGTTCCTGTACCCAAGAAAGCAAAGGTCACTGAACTAAATGATTATCGCCGCGTAGCACTCACTTTTGTCATCATGAAGTGCTTTGAGAGACTAGTCAAGGATCATATCACCTCTACCTTACTGTCATCCTAGACCCACTTCAATTTGCTTAATGCCCCAATAGATCCACAGACGATGCAATCGCCATCACACTGCCCTATCCCATCTAGACAAGAGAAATACATATGTAAGAATGCTGTTCATTGACTATAGCTCAGCGTTCAACACCATAGTACCCGCCAAGCTCATCATTAAGGTCAAGGCCCTGGGTCTGAACCTCGCCCTATGCAACTGGGTCTTGGACTTCCTGACGCGAAGTCCAGGTGGTGAAGGTAGGAAACAAAGTGCGTGCTCAGTCCCCTCCTGTAGTCCCTGTTCACCCATGACCAAGCACACCTCCAACTCAAATCATCAAGTTTGCAGATGACACAACAGTAGTAGAATTGATTACCAACAATGACGAGACAGCCTACAGGGAGGAGGTGAGGGCTCTGTGAGTGTGGTGCTAGGAAAATAAACTCTCACTCAACGTCAACAAAGGAGATGATTGTGGACTTCAGGAAACAGCAGAGGGAGCACCTCCCTATCCACATCGACGGGACTGCAGTACAGAAAGTGGAATGCTCCAAGTTCCTCGGCATACACATCACTGACAAACTGAAACGGTCCACTCACAGACAGTATGGTGAAGAAGGCATAACAGCGCCTCTTCAACCTCAGGAGGCTGAGGAAATTTGGCTTGTCACCTAAAACCCTCAAACTTTTACAGATGCACAATCGAGACTATCCTGTCAGGCTGTATCACCGCTTGGTACGGCAACTGCACCAGCCGCAATCCAGAGGGTGGTGCGGTCTGCCCAACGCATCACTGGGGGCAAACTACCTGCCCCTCAGGTCACCAACAGCACCCAATGTCACAGGAAGGCCAGAAAGATCATCAAGGACAACAACCACCTGAGCCACTGCCTGTTCACCCCGCTATCAACCAGAAGGTGAAGTCAGTACAGATGCATCAAAGCTGGACCGAGAGACTGAAAAACAGCTTCTATCTCAAGGCCATCAGACTGTTAAATAGCCATCACCAGCACATAGAGGCTGCTGCCTATATACATAGACTTGAAATCACTGGCCACTTTAATGAATGGAACACCAGTCACTTTAATAATGTTTACATATCTTGCATTACCCTTACCCATTACCATTATCTCATATGTATATACTGTATACTATTCTACTGTATCTTATTCTATGCCGCTCTGACATTGTTCGTCCATATATTTTTATATTCTTAATTCCACTCCTGTACTAGATTTGTGTGTATTGGGTATATGTTGTGTAATTGTTAGATATTACTTCTAATATATTACTGCACTTTTGGAGCTAGAAGCACAAGCATTTCGCTACACTCGCAATAACATCTGCTAAACACGTGTATGTGACCAATAAAATGTATTTGATTTGATAAAGCAAATATGTAACTTTTATTATTAAAAAACATAAAATACTGTAATATTATATTTGGGCTTTATCGCCCAACCCTAGTTCAAATCAAAAGACCTGATTAACATGACATCAATAACGCAGCCACATCCAGAGTCCCCTGTGCTGACACATACAGAAATATATATATATATTTTTCAATTTAGTTTAAAAGCTCAGACGAAGACCAAGAGAACAATAAACACTTTTCAATGAAAAAACAGAAATCCATTTTGGGTTAAAAAAAAAATGGTTAAGAAGACTTCTGTTTTCAAAGATGTAGCCTACGTACGATGCAATACTTGTGATAATTTTAAGGAGGTACAAAAACGACTTGGCCTACATTTGAACACCACCGCAAAAGCTGAACATAGTCGGTCAATCAACAATGGCCGCAACGTGAATAAGGTCTATTGGAGACACTGTGCATGCATGGTTCTCATGAGACATTTCAGTAATAGCAGCAGCTGTTATGAGTCTTTTGATGAGTGTGGATTTAGTAAGGCGATTACTAAAGCTTACCTAACTACCTACTCATAAATCTAAATTCAGTTACATACTGTATTCCTACCAACATTTTTTTAATTCAAAAAGTATTTATTTAAAGTTGAACTCTTTTTTTAACTAAATAGGTCCTGTACATGTTGTGAAAATAACTGTAGGTTACTGTAGGGGATTGGGAGGAGGAAGTTCGTGGGGAAGATTACCTGGTTTGGGCAGTGCCTTCTGGAAGCATCTCTGTACCGGCAGCAGCATCTCAGATACAGACACTTTCCTCCAGTGGGAGAATCTGTTCGAACACACACACACACACACACACACACACACACACACACACAGACACACACACACACACACACACACACACACACACACACACACACACACACACACACACACACACACACACACACACACACACACACACACACACACACACACACACACACGTGGTCTAAAAGCTCCTCCATGAGTAAATATGTCTGATTCAAAATCAGATTTTAAATCAATTGTAATTTGAATGACAGACCATGTACTTACATAGTTCTCTCTGTTTTCATGGTAGGCTGGGAGTCAGGGACAATGCTGCTGTCTGTTAGATGGAATGAGGGTAAAGGGAAATAAACGGTGTGTTTACAGTCATTACATTTATGGGAGATGTATTACAGAGAAAATGTGAATGCCCAAGTGACTGTCACAACCAATCTACATTTGTTTTTAAATTTCATGTCATTAAGCAGACACTTATCTATAGTGACTAAATAGTCAGTGCATTCAATTGAGTAAGGACAACCAGATATCACAGTCATTGTATACAGTATATAAAGTGTGAAGGAACTGTACCAAGAAGCTCCTCTTCCTCCTCCTGGTCAGTTTGGACCATCTCCACCACTTTGTCCACTGGGATGTGCTGCAAGACGAGTACCGGTACAATAATTAAACTACTGCTACTACCTCCTGCTACTGCTCCTTGTTAGTCAGCTACAACTAATAATGATAGACTATATAATTACCACTACATATGCTACTACTACAACCATAGCTATTTATCAGGGTTTTCGTTAGGGAAATGTGGCGCCGGACAACTTGAACGGGAAGATTTAAATTTACCGGCCATTTGAGGAATTTACTGAACCCATATGCATTGGGTGCATAACTCATTATGGCGTCCACCCACGGTGCTCAGCATGACAGAAATCTGATTTAGATGATGATAATGCATCTTAACAGAACAAGTAAGGAAGCAGCCAATAAATGCAATTTGCGGGAAAACAGCGCACCTGATAGCGGTTCCAAATGTGAGAGAGATGCAAATCTCTGTTAAACTTAGAAAGAGGGGGGTGTGAGTAGAACTTTTCTTGAGTAGAATTTAAAATGTTAAGACAAGAAGGGGTGGCAAGTCTCTCCAGAATGGCTCAGCTGTCTTCCGCCAATTCTTGCGCATTCATTGCTTCATTGTGTGAATCGCTTGCCCTTTGATATCAATTCCCCATTACATGTCACCAGTAGTAAATGTACCCATCATTTGGTTATATACATTTCTGTTAGTGCATATATTAATTACAGTCATGTATTGTTCTCATTCTCTGAGTGGAAACGTTGTTTGCAGAGTTCACAAACCTACACTTGTGAGAAAGAAGTTTTAGTTTATTTCATAACCATAATTTACGAGATTTGTTTTTTGTTTGTTTGGAGTGCTCCATGTAAGCAATGAGCATGTGTCTTGTTTCTCTGTCCTGATTATTTCGAGGGAGCGCAAGCGCCTGAGCACGCATAGAAATACCTCGCCTGCTGCACAGAAATGTAGGATTTAGTATTTAATTTTTTACATCCACTGCAAATGAGAATATTAAAAAAATTATATATACATAGTATATTTTGGGGGGGCACTTTACCCCCTTTTCTCCCCAATTTTGTGATATCCAATTGCGATCTGGTCTTATCGCTGCAACTCCCCAACGAGCTCGGGAGAGGCGATGGTCGAGTCATGCGTCCTCCGAAACATGACCCGCCAAACTGCGATTCTTAAACCCGCCCGCTTAACCCAGAAGCCAGCCGCACCAATGAGGAAACACCGTTCAACTGACTACCGAGGTCAGCCTGAAGGCGCACGGCCCACCACAAGGAGTCACTAGAGCACGATGAACCAGGTAAAGCCCCTCCCCTAAAACCTTCCCCTAATGACGCTGCGCGCAGCCCTACGGGACTACCGGTCACGGCCAGTTGTGACACAGCCTGGGATCGAACCCAGGTCTGTAGTGACGCCTTAGACCGCTGCGCCACTTGTGAGGCAAATGATAATATATTAAATCTATAGTCTCTCACTGTAACGGCAGTCTAGCTCTTCCTCATCCTCGGACGAGGAGAGGCGAGAAGGATCAGAGGACCAATGTGCAGCGTGGTAATTAGACATAATGAATTTAATTAAACAAAACAAGACACTATACAAACTGACAAAACACACTAACCGTCACAGTCCCGTGTAGCACCAACACTGACACAGGAACAATCACCCACAAACAAACAGTGAGAACAGCCTACCTTAATATGGTTCTCAATCAGAGGAAACGTCAAACACCTGCCTCTAATTGAGAACCATATCAGGCAACACATTTAACCCAACATAGAAACAGACAAACTAGACACACAACATAGAATTCCCACCCAGCTCACGTCCTGACCAACACTAAACAAGCAAAACACATACGAACTCTGGTCAGGACGTTACAGTACCCCCCCCCCCCCCCCCCCGATGTGCGGACTCCGAACGCACCCCTAAAACTCAAAGGGAGGGTCTGGGTGGGCATCTGTCCGTGGTGGCGGCTCCGGCGGTGGACGAGGACACCACTCCACCACTGTCTTTGTCCCCCTCCTTAGCGTCCTTTGAGTGGCGACCCTCACCCACGACCTTGGCCTAAGAATCCTCCCCAAGGCCCCCACATGATTTAGGAGGTAGCTCAGGACAGAGAGGTAGCTCAGGACAGAGAGGTAGCTCAGGACAGAGAGGTAGCTCAGGACGAATGGCAGCTCCGGACTGAATGGCAGCTCATGACTGGAGGGCAGCTCATGTCTGGAGGTCAGCTCATGACTGGAGGGCAGCTCATGACTGGAGGGCAGGTCTGGCAGCTCCTGACTGGCTGGCGGCTCCTGACTGGCTGGCGGCTCTGGCGGCTCCTGACTGGCTGGCGGCTCTGGCGGCTCCTGACTGGCTGGCGGCTCTGGCGGCTCCTGACTGGCTGGCAGCTCTGGCGGCTTCTGACTGGCTGGCGGCTCTGGCGGCTCCTGACTGGCTGGCGGCTCTGGCGGCTCCTGACTGACGGACGGCTCTAGCGGCTCCTGACTGGCGGGCGGCTCTAATGGCTCGGGACAGACGGGCGGCTCTGAAGGCTCGTGGCAGACGGATAGCTCAGACGGCGCTGGGCAGACGGATGGCTCAGACGGCGCTGGGCAGACGGAGCTGGGCAGACGGATGGCTCAGACGGCGCTGGGCAGACGGATGGCTCAGACGGCGCTGGGCAGACGAATGGCTCAGACGGCGCTGGGCAGGCAGGCAGCTCAGACGGTGCTGGGCAGACGAGCAGTGCAGGCAGCTCAGACGGCGCTGGGCAGACGAGCAGTGCAGGCGGCGTTGAGCAGACGAGCAGTGCAGGCAGTTCAGACGGCGCTGGGCAGGCAGGCAGCTCAGACGGCGCTGGACAGACAAGCAGTGCAGGCGGCGTTGGGCAGACGGCCAACTCTGACCTGCTGAGGCGCACAGTAGGCCTGGTGCGTGGTGCCGGAACTGGTGGTACCGGACTGGAGACACGCACCTCAAGGCTAGTGCGGGGAGCAGGAACAGGGCACACTGGACTCTCAAAGAGCACTATAGGCCTGGTGCGTGGTACCGGCACTGGTGGTACCGGGCTGAGGGCACGCACCTCAGGGCGAGTGCGGAGAGAAGGAACAGTGCGTACAGGGCTCTGGAGACGCACAGGAGGCTTGGTGCGTGGTGCCGGAACTGGTGGTACCGGGCTGGAGACACGCACCATAGGGCTAGTGCATGGAGGAGGAACAGGGCTCTGGAGACGCACAGGAAGCCTGGTGCATGGTGTTGGCACTGGTGGTACTGGGCTGGGGCGGGAAGGTGGCGCCGGATATACCGGACCGTGCAGGCGTACTGGCTCCCTTGAGCACTGAGCCTGCCCAACCTTACCTGGTTGCATGCTCCCCGTAGCCCGTCCAGTGTGGGGAGGTGGAATAACCCGCACTGGGCTGTGTTGGCGAACCGGGGACACCATGCGTAAGGCTGGTGCCATGTACACCGGCCCGAGGAGACGTACTGGAGGCCAGATATGTAGAGCCGGCTTCATGGCACTTGGCTCAATGCTCAATCTAGCCCGCCCAGTGCGGGGAGGTGGAATAACCCGCACCGGGCTATGCACCCGTACAGGAGACACCGTGCGCTCTTCAGCATAACACAGTGTCTGCCCGTACTCCCGCTCTCCACGGTAAGCATGGGAAGTGGGCGCAGGTTTCCTACCTACCTTCGCCACAATACCCTTTAGCCCCCCCCCCCCCCCCCCCCCCCAAGAAATTTTTGGGGTTTCTTCACGGGCTTCCAGGGCTTCCTGCTGCCTCCTCATACCACCGCTCCTGGGCTTTAGCTGCCTCCATCTCTTCCCGAGAGCGGCGATATTCTCCAACCTTAGCCCAAGGTCCTTCTCCGTTCAATATTTGATCCCATGACCATTCCTCCTGGTACCGCTGCTGCTGTCGCTGCTGCCCGTTGCCACGCTGCTTGATCCTTGTTTGGTGGATGATTCTGTAAAGGCAGTCTAGCTCTTCCTCCTCCTCGGACGAGGAGAGGCGAGAAGGATCAGAGGACCAATGTGCAGCGTGGTAATTAGACATAATGAATTTAATTAAACAAAACAAGACACTATACAAACTGACAAAACACACTAACCGTCACAGTCCCGTGTAGCACCAACACTGACACAGGAACAATCACCCACAAACAAACAGTGAGAACAGCCTACCTTAATATGGTTCTCAATCAGAGGAAACGTCAAACACCTGCCTCTAATTGAGAACCATATCAGGCAACACATTTAACCCAACATAGAAAAAGACAAACTAGACACACAACATAGAATTCCCACCCAGCTCACGTCCTGACCAACACTAAACAAGCAAAACACATACGAACTCTGGTCAGGACGTTAAAAAAATCCAACAATCTCCCTTTTGATAATCACCAATCCTCAGTATGAAAGAGCAATTAAAGTTACAGAACTAATGCTCCATTGGCCTATAGGCTATGACTTCCATGCGCTCATTTCTTTAGCATCCAATGGATCACGGTGTATCGATTTCCATTAATGAATAAAAAGCATTATTTTGCAATGGGATTTTCTTCCTCCCAGTCATTTTGGCCGGCAACAGTTCTATTTGTCGGCTTTTCATTTATTTTTTGGGGGCCAAAAGCCGGTAATTGCCGGCTAACTAATAATTACTCCAATATTACTATTGTTGGAATAGCGTAATGTCACTACTATTATAAGCGTACTGTCCAGGCGGTGTACTTGTACATAAAGCTGATGCACGCTACAGAAACAGGAGATTGGCCCAGAGGACAGGAGCCTTTCTGGCACAGAGAAGGCTCCCTAGAACTTACTTACTACTACTATTGCTACAGCTACTAGTAC
Source organism: Salvelinus fontinalis (assembly GCF_029448725.1). NCBI lineage: Eukaryota > Metazoa > Chordata > Actinopteri > Salmoniformes > Salmonidae > Salvelinus > Salvelinus fontinalis. Next base: position 30,537,053 of record NC_074695.1, read on the forward strand.
GATTATCAATGAAAAACTGCTATCCGTTGTACTACCACAACTATCAGTTAGGAGAAAGACCAGACCAACCCTGCGGTATTTCTCTGCCACAGGTCCAGCACTGGTGTCCTGCTTGGTAGCTTTGCTCTGTGATAGAGCAACCACCGCATCCATCTGGGAAAAAAAATAAGTAACTCTAAGGAGCAAATCCTAACTTCCACTCTGTCATATACGAGAGATATTTCAACTGGCGTTGAAGTTAGGACTTCCCCCTCAGTGCTGCTGCCTATGCTACAGGAGGGTTTAGCTTCCATCTAGTCTCAAGTACATTACTCTAAGGGACAAATCCTTGCTTAAATTTAAGTAGAATTTTCACTTAGTCTCCCATTGGTATCGATGTGTTAGGGTTAGTCCCGAAATAAGAATTGCAGTATCTATGTAATGACAAAGTGCATCTGGAATTTTCACTCAAATCTCCCATTGACAGTGAGAGATTGACTGTCAGTTACACAAAATAAATACACACATCTCCAGTTAGGATTGGGCCACTACTGAGTAGTACAGTAAATACAATGAAATACAAAGCATACAGTGCATTCGGAAAGTATTCAGACCCCTTGACTTTTTCCAGATTTTGTTACGTTACAGCCTTATTCTAAAATTGATTAAATTGTTATTTTTCCACATCAATCTACACAAAATACCCCATAATGACAAAGTAAAAATATGAAATATCACATTTACATAAGTATTCAAACCTTTTACTCAACACTTTGTTGCATTACCTTTGGCAGCGATTACAGCCTTGAGTCTTCTTGGGAATGACCCTACAAGCTTGGCACACCTGTCGTTGGGGAGTTTCTCCCATTGCTGTTTGCGGATCCTCTCAAGCTCTCCAGGGTTGGATGGGGAGCATTGCTACAAGGCTATTTTCAGGTCGCTCCAGAGATGCTCGATCAGCTTCAAGTCCAGGCTCTGGCTGGGCCACTCAAGGACATTCAGAGACTTGTCCCAAAGCCCCTCTTGCGATGTCTTGGCTGTATGCTTAGGGTTGTTGTCCTGTTGGAAGGTGAACCTTCACCCCAGTCTGAGGTCCTGAGCAATCTGGAGCAGATTATCAAGGATCTCTTCGTACTTTGCTCTGTTCATCTTTGCCTCAATCCTGACAAGTCTCCCAGTCCATGCTGCTGAAAAACATCCCCACAGCATGATGCTGCCACCACGATTCACCGTAGGGATGGTGCAAGGTTTCAACGTAGGGATGTGACGCTTGGCATTCAGGCCAAAAAGTTCAATCTTGATTTCATCAGACCAGAAAATCTTGTTTCCCATGGTCTGAGTCTTTTGGTGCCTTTGGCAAACTCCAAGTGGAATTTCATGTACATTTTACTGAGGAGTGGCTTCTGTCTGGCCTCTCTACCTTAAAGTGCTGCAGAGATGGTTGTCCTTCTGGAAGGTTCTCCCATCTCCACAGAGGAACTCTAGAGCTCTGTCAGGGTGACCATCGGGTTCTTGGTCACCTCTATGACCAAGGCCCTTCTCCCCCGATTGCTCAGTTTGACCGGGCGGCCAGCTCTACGAAGAGTCTTGCTGGTTCCAAACTTCTTTCATTTAAGAATGATGGAGACCACTGTGTTCTTGGGAACCTTCATTGCTACAGATATTTTTTAGTACCCTTCCCCAGATCTGTGCCTCGACACAATCCTGTCTCCGAACTCTATGGACAATGGAGTTGACTTGGTCAACTGTGGGACCTTATATAGACAGGTGTGTGCCTTTCCAAATCATGTCCAATCAATTGAATTTACCACAGATGGACTCCAATCAAGCTGTAAACACATCTAAAGAATGATCAATGGAAACAGGACGCACCTGAGCTCAATTTCGAGTCTCATAGCAAAGGGTCTGAATACTTATGTAAATAAGGTATTTCTCCTAAAATGTCTAAAAGCCTGTTTTTGCTTTGCCATTATGGGGTATTGTGTGTAGATTGCTGAGGAAAAACATGTATTAATCCATTTTAAAATAAGGCTGTAACGTAACAAAATGTGGAAAAAGTCAAGGGGTCTGAATACTTTCCTAAGGCATATCATATGTATATCTGTAATGAATGCATGACTGTAAATGTAACTCCATTTCTATGGTAAGTCCTTCTGCACCTGCTCCCTCCTGCTGTTGTAGTAGGGTTTGGCCGTCCTCAGCTCCCCCAAGTCCGACTGGCCTTGCCTCTCACACGACCTGACCAGCTCCATAGCCGGCTTCACTTTGGGCCTGCTGCCTCCGGGAGTGGCTAAAGTAGGAGGGAAATCCATCGAAGAGCAACATTTAAAAACACACAGACACACACACCATTCAACAAAGAGAAAGCAAAAAGACAAATCGCTTTCAACAAAACTAAATAACAAAGTAGTGTTCCATTCTACTCTATTCCACTCTATTTAGGTTGAGGCAGATATACACTATAGGCCAAAAGTATGTGGACACATTATCGTCAAACATCTCATTCCAAAATCATGGGCATTAATATGGAGTTGGTCCTCCTTTGCTGCTATAACATCCTCCACTCTTCTGGGAAGGGTTTCCACTAGATGTTGGAACATTGCTGTTGAGACTTGCTTCCATTCAGCCACAAGAGCATTAGTGAGGTCGGGAAATTAGGCCTGGCTCGCAGTCGGCGTTCCAATTCATACCAAAGGTGTTTGATGGGGTTGAGGTCAGAGCTCTGTGCAGGCCAGTCAAGTTCTTCCAAACCGATCTTGACAAACCATTTCTGTATGGACCTTGCTTTGTGCTGGGGGGCATTGTCATGCTGAAACAGGAAAGGGCCTTCCCCAAACTTTTGCCACAAAGTTGGAAGCACAGAATTGTCTGGAATATCATTGTATGCTGTAGCGTTAAGATTTCCCTTCACTGGAACTAAGGGGCCTAGCCCGAACCATGAAAAACAGCCGCAGACCATTATTCCTCCTCCACCAAACCTTACAGTTGGCAGAATGCATTCGGGGAGGTAGCATTCTCCTGGCATCCACCAAACCTTTATTGTCATTCAGACTGCCAGACGGTGAAGTGTGATTCCAGAGAACGCATTTTCACTGCTCCAGAGAACAATGGCGGCGAGCTTTACACGACTCCAGCCAACGTTTGGCATTGAGCATGGTGATCTTAGGCTTGTGTGCGGCTGCTCGGCCATGGAAACCCATTTCATGAAGCTCCCGACGAACAGTTCTTGTGCTGACGTTTCTTCCAGAGGCAGTTTGGAACTCGATAGTGAGTGTTGCAACTGAGGACAGACAATTTTTATGCACTTTGCGCTTCAGCACTCGGCGATCCCGTTCTGTGAGCTTGTGTGGCTTACCACTTTGAGGCTGAGCCGTTGTTGCTCCTAGACGTGTCCACTTCACAATAACAGCACTTACAGTTAGCAGGGCAGGTGTTCTTGGAAAGATGGCAACCTAAGACGGTCCCACGTTGAAAGTCACTGAGCTCTTCAGTACGGGCCATTCTGCTGCCAATGTTTGTCTATGGAGATAGCATGGCTGTGTGCTCGATTTTATACACCTGTCAGCTACGGGTGTGGCTGAAATAATCGAATCCACTAATTTGAAGGAGTGTCTACATACTTTTGTGGGGGGTACCCACATGCTGCCATAACAACGCTAAAGGGGCTGGCTCCTGTCCCCCTCCCTCCTCCGCTGCTGGTGATGAACGTGCTGGACTCAGACACCCTCCGCTTGGCTGGAGTCACCATCTGGGATAACAAGCAGTGTGTGTATGTGTGCATTTCATTATAAGACCATACTCAGTTAGAATATCACACAAGCCACCAATGATATTTACTAACTGGTGTTCTGCAGTCTTTGTCAACTTACAGTAGTACACTGTGCCAAGCTTTACGTGGCATTAAATACTCCACACCAGCAATGATTTCTTGCTAACTCAGATAACCACTGGGAAGTAACTAGCTAGTTATCAGTCACCTGTAAGGGTCCAGAGGGGCGAGGGGGTAGCAGACAGGGGACACTGTCCCTCTCTCTCTCCACGTCAGCGTCGGGGGACATCTGACTCTCGGGAACAAGAGCCTGTTTGGATATGACATTATGTCAGTCTCACTTCCTAACATTTCTCAGGCAATGCAATCAAATAGCGCAAATACATTGGTATTCATGGTGGTTGGAAGACATTTGCTGTGTGTTGGAACACCAATACTGTTTAATATTCAAGGAATAACTCACTCAAAACCACTAATTCCTCTGATTTACATTGTTAAATAACGCAAATATGCAATTTGTTTCTGCATTTCGCCGTTATAAGTTAGGGAGCAACACAAAAATGGTTGTGGAAATCCGCAAAGCTCAAGTGGAATACAAAACCCACAATGCAATGCTCTCTCTAGAAAGGCTGGCTGGCCAGGTAGTTTTTAAACACCTGTAACTGCTATTTCCTGCAATCTAGAGCTAAAACAAATACCCCATTAGGCTGTGGTGCTTAGCAAAGTAAAAAAATATATACAGCACCAGTCAAAAGTTTGGACACACCTACTTGTTAATTTTTTACTATTTTCTACATTGTAGAATAATAGTGAAGACATCAAAACTATGAAATAACACATATTGAATCATGTAGTAACCAAAAAAGTGTTCAAGAAATCTAAATATATTTGATGACAGCTTTGCACACTCTTGGCATTTTCTCAACCAGCTTCACCTGGAATGCTTTTCCAATAGTCTTGAAGGACTTCTCACATATGCTGAGCACTTGTTGGTTGCTTTTCATTCACTCTGTGGTCCAACTCATCCCAAACCATCTTAATTGGGTTGAGGTCGGGTGATTGTGGAGGCCAGGTCATCTGATGCAGCACTCCATCACTCTCCTTCTTGGTTAAATAGCCCTTACACAGGCTGTGTTGCGTCATTGTTCTGTTGAAAAACAAATGATAGTCCCACTAAGCGCCAACCAGATGGGATGGCGTATCGCTCCAGAATGCTGTGGTAGCCATGCTGGTTAAGTGTGCCTTAAATTCTAAATAAATCACTGACAGTGTCACCAGCAAAGCACCCCCACACCATCACACCTCCATGCTTCACGGTGGGAACCACACATGCGCACATCATCCGTTCACCTAATTTACGTCTCACCAAGACACGGCGGTTAGAACCAAAAATCTCAAATTTGGACTCATCAGACCAAAGGACAGATTTTCACAGGTCTAATATCCATTGCTCGTGTTTCTTTGCCCAAGCAAGTCTCTTCTTCTTCTTATTGGTGTCCTGTAGTAATGGTTTTCTTGCAGCAATTTGACCATGAAGGCCTGATTCACACAGTCTCCTCTGAACAGTTGATGATGAGATGTGTCTGTTACTTGAACTCTGAAGCATTTATTTGGCCTGCAATTTCTGAGGCCGGTAACTCTAATGAACTTATTCTCTGCAGCAGAGGTAGCTCTGGGTCTTCCTTTCCAGTGGCGGTCTTCATGAGAGCCAGTTTCATTATAGCGCTTGATGGTTTTTGCGACTGCACTTGAAGAAACGTTCTAAGTTCTTGAAATTATCTGGATTGACTGACCTTAATGTCTTAAAGTAATGATGGACTGTCGTTTCTCTTTGCTTACTTGAGCTGTCCTTGCCATAATATGGACTTGGTCTATTATCAAATAGGGCTATCTCTGTACACCACCCCTACCTTGTCACTACACAACTGATTGGCTCAAACGCAAATTAACTTTTAACAAGGCACACCAGCTAATTGAAATGCATTCCAGGTGACTACCTCATGAAGCTGGTTGAGAGAATGCCTAGAGTAGAAAAATCTCAAATATAAAATATATTTTGATTTGTTTCACACTTTTTTGGTTACTACATGATTCCATATGTGTTATTTCATAGTTTTGATGTCTTCACTATTATTCTACAATGCAAAAAATAGTAAAAATAAATAAAAACTCTTGAATGAGTAGGTGTGTACTAACATTTGATTGGTACTATATTCGTTTTTTGTAACAAATATTTTTTGGGGGGGTTTACATAGTCGCGCAGCCAGTCCACAAGGTAGGACAGCGCCAATCTTACAGTTTTTGGGGAGAAACCCGTATGAACTATCATTACAATCCGAGAGTGCAGACTTTCCACTGTAAAATTTCTGTCTCATTGTAAGATGAACAGGGAGTAGATACAGGATGCAAATGCTTACCTGGGAGCAGTTGTCATCCATAACAATCTTGACTGTGGTCTTCACGACAGAGGTTCTTCTCTTGCCCACAAACGACTGACAGGAAACAAGGAAACAGGCCTTTGTATCAGTATATCGCCCCCAAGATATGCAGTCCATTTGGAAAGTATTCAAATCCCTTGACTTTTTCCACTTTGTGTTACGTTACAGCCTTAGTCTAAAATGAATTAAATACGTTTTCCCTCTTCGATCTACAGACAACACCCCATAATGATGAAGTGAAAACTGTTTTTTAGACATTTTTTCACATTTATTAAAAATAAAAAAATGATACTTTATTTCCTTAAGTATTCAGACCCTTTGCTATGAGACTCAAAATTGAGCTCAGGTGCATCCTGTTTCCATTCACCATCCTTGAGATGTTTCTACAACTTGATTGGAGTCCACCTGTGGTAAATTCAATTGATTAGACATGATTTGTAAAGGCACACAAGGTCCCACAGTCGACAGTACATGTCAGAGCAAAAACCAAGCCAAGAGGTCGAAGGAATTGTCCGTAGAGCTCCGAGACAGGATTTATTTGAGGCACAGATCTGGGGAAGAGTACCAAAACAATGCTGCAGCATTGAAGGTCCACAAGAACACAGTGGGCTCCATCATTCTTAAATGGAAGAAGTTTGGTGGTCACTCTGACAAAGTTCCTCTGTGGAGATGGGAGAGTCTTCCAGAATGAACTATCAATTCAGCACTCCACCAGTAAAAGGTACATGACAGCCTGCTTGGAATTTGCCAAAAGTCCCCTCTGGTCTGATGAAACCAATATTTAACTCTTTGGCCTGAATGCCAAAAGTCATGTCTGGAGGAAACCTGGCACGATCCCTACGGTGAAACATGGCGGTGGCAGCATCATGCTGTGGGGATGTTTTCAGCGGCAGGGACTGGGAGACTACTCAGGATCGAGGGAAAGATGAACGGAGCAAAGTACAGAGAGAGATCCTTGATGAAAACCTGTTCCAGAGTGCTCAGGACTTCAGACTGGGGTGAAGGTTCACCTTCCAACAGGAGAAAGGCCCTAAGCACACAACCAAGACGATGCAGGAGTCTTTGAATGTCCTTGAGTGGCCCAGCCAGAGCCTGGACTTGAACCGGATCAAATATCTCTGGAGAGACCTGAAGAAAAGAATATCAGAAACTCCCCAAATACAGGTGTGCCAAGCTTGTAGGGTCATACCCAAGAAGACTCAAAGCTGTAATCGCTGCCAAAGGTGCTTCAACAAAGTACTGAGTAAAGGGTCTGAATACTTACATAAATGTGATATTTCAGTTTTTTATTTGTAATAAATTTGCAAAAATGTAAAAAAATGTTTTGCTTTGTTATTAGGGGGTATTGTGTGTAGAGTGATGGAAAAAAACTTTTACAAATTATCTATTTTAGAATAAAGCTGTAACATAACAAAATGTGGAAAAAGTCAAAGGGTCTGAATACTTTCCGAATGCACTTTAAGCCTCCAACAGTTAGGCCAAAAAACACATTCATTATCATGGATTGATTTGTGAAGTCTGCGGGGAAAAAGCTGTAAAAAACAAAAATATTATGATCAGTTTTGCCTTGTAGTTCACAAAGAATAATATTACATGGACAGGCTGATCCTAGACCTGCACTCCTACTGCGAGACATTACATAGGGCCACAGTTCTCAGTTGGGGGCCATCTTGTCTCCTGTTAGCAGGGTAGTATTCACTAGAAACCAAACAGAACAAAACCTGCCGAACCGGAGAAGGACATACCTGAACTTGTCCAATAAGAAACTTTAATTTGTGTTGGAAAACGTTCTTTGTTGCAAAATGTTTTCCTACGGTGCGCACTAATGAATACACTGCGGTAGATATAAACGCTACCCACTTTGTTCTTGTTTCCGTAGACGCTCCTGGCTGCATGCATGATGTCCAGGGAGGAGCTGAAGTGGATGGTGAGGTGGGAGCCCTCCACCCCGCTCACACACAGCGGCTCTGTCAGCTTTAGCTTCAGCACCCTCCTCCTACCCTCCTCTGGACAGAGAGCACACACGTGAAAGTACACAGCAGGGTGTTTTCCCAAACACACACAAGGGCGTTTTCAGTGCACACACACCAGGGCGTTTTTAGTAATATGAAATGTGCAGAAACTTTGCAGATATAAATGTATTGAATAGAGTTGACGCCATGGCAGACAATCATATCTGTTCTATGCAACACATTCTTTCCACCCTACTAGATGGGCATTAGACGGCTAGCTTTGACTTGTGGGCTGAGCGAAAAGGTGAGTGTATGTCCATATACGTTTGGTTACCTGTGACCGTGTAACTGTGGACTTCATTCTCAGGGATACAGGCTGTGTCCCACTGACCCTCCTGTGGAAAAATTCCAATACAAATGTTTTGCTGACCTGCAAGGGTAACCAGTCCTACCACTGATCCCCCTAATTCTGAATCTATCCTATCCACCTAACACGAACTCTAGACTCTGAGGGAAAGTAAATTCCAAATATAGCATGTAATGCTGCCAATGGTAGAGTGAAGAATTGATGCATATATTATACAGATTATACAAAATAGAAAAAGTAAGCCATGTGGCTATGGCAAGAGATTTGATCAACATTCAGATTAGGACTCATTTCACTTTGTGCATTACTGTACGTCAAATAAACCTTGGTGATGGTCAGTAAGGGGTGGTTTCCTGGATCCAGATGAAGCATAGCTCTGGACTTTAATGGAGATTCTCCATTGAGAATGATTTAAAATCCAGGACTAGGCTTAATCTAGGTCCGGGAAACCACCCCTTAGTGTTCACAGTCATGTCAAGTGTCAGCGGTACCTGTGCATCCTCATCGGCGAGAGAGAAGTAGAAGGAGACGCTCTGACTTCCCAGGTTGAAGTCAATCCAGAACTCCTCCAGTTTCTCATCAGAGGGCATCAGCAACTGGGGGCACACATCACAGTTGACTCAATCGGCCAAATTGAACATCTCTTAAGCAACTCAAAAACATTTGGTTTGCATGCATTAACTGTGTGTGTGTAGGGACTGACCTCATGTTTGTCCAGAAACACCTCCAGACAAGGGTAGGAGAACACTCTGGGGGCAGAAAAACAACAGGCATATGTTGTGATATAGTCGTAGAGCCGTGTGAGTTTTACAGTGTGATCACTAATCAAATGTGTGTCTGTGTACCTTCTCCCATCTCCCTGCATCCCATTCAAAAGGTTTAGAAACCTGCGGCAGTCCTGCAAAAAGACACGTTGCACATTGTCCCATTAAGCATTATAGAATAAAACGTACATAACAGGCCAAATTCATACAACAACATGGATGGCATTGGCAAACACTGGGGCCTGGATTTAAACCATCTATCAGGCAGCGGCAAATTGCTTTGCGTTGCTGTCAATTACTGCTCAATCATATTTTTGTTCTTGAATTAAAATTTTAAGTTGCTGTTCAATGAGTAGACCAAACATTAGGACCACCTTCCTAATATTGAGTTGCACCCCCCCTTTCGCTCTCAGAACAGCCTCAATTTGTTAGGGCATTTTAATTTATTTTTTATTTAACTAGGCAAGTCAGTTAAGAACAAATTCTTATTTTCAATGATGGCCGAGGAACAGTGGGGTAACAGCCTTGTTCAGGGACAGAACGACAGATTTTTAACTTGTCAGCTCAGGGATTTGATCTTGCAACCTTTGGGTTACTAGTCCAACGCCCTAACCACTAGGCTACCCTGCCGCCCCAGGATTCTACAAGGTGTCGAAAGCGTTCCACAGGGATGCTGGTCATGTTGACTCCAATGCTTCCCACAGTTGTGTCAAGTTGGCTGGACCATTCTTGATACACACAGGAAACTGGCAAGTGTTCTTAATGTTTTGTATACTCAGTGTATATGGTCATTTCAATCATATGGCATTGTCTTTCACTAATTTAGACTCCTTCTACCTAGTAACAAGCCTGTGGTTAAACTGCTGAATCACAGCGGCACAATTCAAAGTCAATTCAAGTGCAATCGAACTTGGCACAGATGTCAATTCCAGTAGTTGTGTAAATTACTTAAGTAAAAATACTTTCAAGTACTACTTAAGTCGTTTTTTTGAGTATCTGTACTTTACTATTTATATTTTGGACAACTTTTACCTTTACTTCACTATATTCCTTTTGAAAAGAATGTAATTTTTACTCCATACATTTTCACTGACACCCAAAAGTACTAGTTACATTTTGAATACTTAGCAGGACATGAAAATGGTCCAATTCACACACTTATCAAGAGAACATCCCTTGTCATCCCTACTGCCTCTGATCTGGCGGACTCACTAAACACAAATGCTTAGTTTGTAAATTATATCTGTGTTGGAGTGCCCCTGGCTATCCGTAAATTAAAAAATAAAATGGTGCCGTCTGATTTGCTTAATATAAGGAATTTGAAATGATTTTTACTTTTACTTTTGATACCTAAGTATATTTTAGTAATGAAATGTACTTTTGATACTTAAGTACATTGAAAACCAAATAGGTTTAGACTTTTGGTCTAAAAGTAGTATTTTACTGGGTGACTCACTTTTACTTGAGTCATTTTCTATTAAGGTATTTTTACTTTTACTTAAGTATGCCAATTGTGTACTTTCCCTCCCTTGAATTCAACGTCTATTCCGCGTTGGTTCAATGTAATTTCATTGAAATGACGTGGAAACAACGTTGTTTCAACCAGTGTGGCCAGGTGAGATGTTGTTTGAATCCCGACCTGGGTTTTGCTATAACGGCCAGGCTTTACCGTCTCAAACTCAGAGTCCTGAATTTTACTGAAGGTGCTAGCAACAAACTCCATGGAGAACCAGTTGTCAGCCAGCTCCTTCCTCTGGGCACGGGTGGTCATCCTGCACAGGGCTTCCATCAAGGCTATCTGCAGATCATAATCTACAGAGAAGAGAAAGAGAGTGAGAAAAAGAGAGAGTGGGCGAGAGAAAGTGTTTGTATATGTATGTGGCCTCTAATGTAAGCATCCCACTGGGCAAAAACTGGTTGAATCAATGTTTCAATGTCATTTCAACAAAATAATTCAATGTGATGACGTTAAATCAGCGTGGGAAACTGATTGGATTTGCAAAAAGTAATCAACGTAAAGGAATTTTGTATTTTTTTCACCCAACTTTTAAACTAAATGTATTTAATGGTTTTATTTCATTTAACCTTTAAATAGGCAAGTCAATTATAAACAAATTCTTATTTACAATGACGGCCTACGCTGGCAAAATCCTCCCATAACCCGGACGACGCTGGGCCAATTGTGCGCCTCCTTATCACAACCGGTTGTGATACAGCCCGGGATCGAACCAGGGTGTGTAGTGACGCCTCTAGCATCGTGCCTTGGAACGCTGCGCCACTCGGGAGCCCGAAATGACATGGCCCAATGACACGGTGAAATGTTTTGCTGATTTCACATTAAATTTACATTGAATTGCTCAACAAAGACTATGGTTGAAATCTAACGCATGCCATAACAGGGCACTGGAGGGGCAATTACCTCCACCATCTACAATTCGACTGGCCAGGTTGTTCCTGTGGAATGAAGCAGACAAACCAGACAAACCAGTCAACCAATCAACCAACAAACCAACAAACCAATCAATAGAATTCAATGGTCACGACATTCCTCGCTATATCAATATCATATTGAATTATTGATATAGCTACCCACCACTAGTTATCACCTACTGTGGGGTTCTGTTGACACAGGGCATTACAGATGGCCACAGTGAAATGATAAATAGAATACACCCATCATTTGAAGTAAAGAATTGAATGTATCAGGATACAGCCCTCTGCGTCACATACATTACATCCGAGGCCTCTTGAGACGATAAGATCTTCTTCTCCTTTTTGAGCTCCGCTGGGATCTTATCCAGAATGATGTTCAGTTTCCGAATAGCCTGTGAAAAATGACATGAACTCAAGTCAATGTACCTGAAAAGCACGTTTTAAATGTCATTAAAAAACGATCTTGAAGTGTAAAACCATGTCATTGAACTACACTATCCTGTTCAGAGACTTGGGCAATGAGACCCAAGTTGGTTCATTTGCCTCAATAATGCAAAAAATTATATAAACCATTATAGTAGTAACTTATGCAGCTGAACCCATGTAGATCACTTTATAGGACATATTCTTTATACACTTCAGAAATGTGGCATTATTTTGGTCTCCATTGAAATAACTCTCCCTCACCTCTTTTTGTATCATTATGTGGACTCTTGGATCTGCAGCCAGCTGGCCAATGAGATGTAGAAAGCATTCAGTGACCTGATATGTTCCTAAAAAAAAAGAATCAGTCATAAATGTAGTTAATTTAATGTATTGGACAAGTTATCAGTTAACCCCGGACATGCTTGTGTCCTAGCATGCTTTATGATAAGACAATAGGAGCAAAAACTTCAGAATAAGTTTTTAAAAAGTGCACACATACCCTCTTGACTTGATTCATGAACAACCTATTGGAGGAAAAACAAAGCTGCAGATAATGGTAGCTAAAGTGCAAATTTAGAAGAAAAAAATTGCTAGAAAATAAACTACTTAAGTTTAACTATTTTATAAACAGCAATTGTCTGGTCAAGCACATTTGACTATTTCCACATTCAATGCTCACCATTACAGAGTCAAATAAGTCTTCAGCTAGGTTCAGCAAGGTCTCATTCTTCTGTGTGCATGCCTCGATCCACAACAGCCTTGCTTTCTCAAACCACTGCACCATGTGCACACAGACAGATACTCACTCAATCCACCACTCAATATAAATATATTCACATAATGTATAGTTCATACAACAAGCATAAGCCTATAAGCCTGATATAATATGGTTATAAATGTAGGGTGGCCATATACGCAGTGGTCAGTTTATTAGGTACACCTACCTAGTACCGGGTCAGACCCCCTCTTTGCATCCAAAACAGTCTGAATTTTTCAGGGCGTGGAAATATTGTTCAATTGGTATCAAGGGATCTAACGTGTGCCAGGAAAACATTCCCCACACCTCTACACCACCACTAGCCTGTACTGTTGACACCAGGCAGGATGGGGCAATGGACTCATGTTACTTACGCCAAATCCTGACTCTGCCATCAGCATGACTCAACAGCAACCACGATTAGTCGGACCAGGCTATGTTTTTCCACTCCTATATTGTCTAGTGTTGGTGATCACGTGCCCACTGGAGCCGCTTCTTCTTGGTTTTAGCTGATAGGAGGTGAACCCCACTCCTGAAGTGGTCGTCTGCTGCAATAGCCCATCTGTGACAAGGACTGACGAGTTGCTGTTCTAGACAACCACTGTTGTACTGTGCCGTTATTTGCCTGTTTGTGGCCCGCCCATTACTTGCACGATTCTTGCCATTCTCCTTCGACCTCTAATCAACAAGCTGTTTTTCGCTCACAGTACTGCCGCTGACTTGATGTTTGTTGCACTATTCTCGGGAAACCCTAGACACTGTCGTGCGTGAAAAGCCAAGGAGACTGGCTGTTTTTTAGATACTGGAACCAGCACGTCTGGCACTGACGATCATACCACGCTCAAAGTTGCTTAGGTCCCTCGTTTTGCCCATTCTAATGTTAAATCGAACAGTAACTGAATGCCTCGATGCCTGTCTGCCTGCGTTATATAGCAAGCAACTGCCACGTGACTCACTGTCTGTAGGAAAAAACTGTTTTCATGAACGGGATGGTATACCTAATATACTGGCAACTGGGTGTATAATAGGGTTGAAATACTTATCTTTTTGACAAGACCTTGGAGTACCATCCCAGATAAACCTTGACCTCCAGGTAAAGCCAGGTTTTTCCCAAATTTGTGCAGGATTGCGAGTCCCAAACAAGCATGCTTGACATTTCTGTGATCTAATTCCTAAACAAGGTAAGAAAATATGAACCACATAAAACACTAAACCAAAACAGGGAAGAATGTGAATACTGTCCTTAGCTAGCTACTTTATTTATTCACAAGTAACACGTGGGATTACTCCTGAGCAAAAGCATCCAAAGACATTTAAAACTTGTGAGTTGAGCAGAAGAATGTAAAGTTACAGTCCATCCTTACCCTACTAACAAGTTTGTCCAATTTGGCGAGGAATTGTTTGGAACATTTCCAAGTTGTTCCCTCATCATCTTGCAAGAAGTCACCCAATGCCTGAAAATTGCTGTTCTTAAGCACCTCATCAACCAGCTTCTCCAACTGCAAGAACAGGGTTAGCAGATACATGTCATAGCTAGCTAGCAGATACCACGTTTAAATTAATAGAACGAACGTTACAATTTTCACATACTTTGAACAGTTTTTTTACCTGTGGGTCCTGAGGAGGTGCCATCATACATTCACCCACTGTGAAAGATCATTAAATGAAAGTGGATCTTCTTTAGATAAGTGTAATCCTTAGCTAAAGCTGGCTAGCTTACAATAAGTGTCATACTGTGTTGTCACCAGAGACGTAAAAAGCAGGTTGTCACTCAGATATAAGATAGCTAACCTTAGCTGGCGACGTTAGCTACCTAACGTTAACAGTTAACGTTACAGTAGCTAGCTAAAGTTAACAATTCAGAACATAACGTTAGCGTGTTCATTTTCCTGTACATTGAACATAACAACATTACACACTCCATTCTGTAAATACACAATTGTGATCGTAAATAGTGTGACTGAATACATTTCGTTTTTGACAAAATAGATGTTATTCTAGCTTGCAAACTATCAACATTGCTAGCTACCTGTCAGTTTTCCTCAGTGAAGTTGTGAGTCGAGTGAAGGATGCTGGAGCGCGCGAAAATACTGGTAAACCAGCATGCGCACCGTGTGTCTAGTGCGCAGATACTGCACACAAAGTGTGTCTCCTTTCTCTCGAAGTGTACACTTGTTCACTGCTTCACACAAATCTAAAAGCACTGGATTAGTGGAGGCATTGGCTAGCTAGACGGAGTTTCCAACATCACTATACCAGTCAATTCAGTTAAGTATCAAAAGTAAATGTAATTGCACAAATATACTTAAGTATCAAAATGTAAAAGTGTAATTCATTTTAAATTGCTTATTTTAAGAAAACCAGACTGCCATATTTTCCTGTCTTTATTTTATTTACGGATAGCCAGGGGCACACTCCAACACTCAGACATAACAAACAAAACATTTGGGTTTAGTGAGTCTGTCAGATCAGAGGCAGTAGGGATGACAAGGGATGTTCTCTTGATAAGTGCGTGAATTTGACCATTTTCCTGTTCTGCTAAGCATCCAAAATGTAACAGGTACTTTTGGGTGTCAATGAAAATGTATGGAGTAAAAATTACATAATTTTCTTTAGGAATGTAGTAAAGCAAAAGTTGTAATAAATATAAATAGTAAAGTACAGATGCCTCCAAAAAACACTTAAGTAGTACTTAAAAGTATTTTACATAAATACTTTATACCACTGGTGAGCAGCTTGCTCTGGCCAGTCATAGTCTGGACGTTTTGAAGTTGTTTTGGTGTTGGTAGCGTTTACGGTTTTGGCGCTACAGGTGGCAGCGCAGTAGAATAATAATAAAATAATAATAAGTATCAACAGTTTCTAAAGTTGTGCTTTGCTTCCCGTAAGATCACCTAAATATTGTATGCTGACGACTCCAGGTGAGCAATCAGAGCTTTTGAGGATGACTGGGTGAGAGATAGTTATATGGGTAGTTGAGTGAGAGGGGTCGTTCCACCATTTCGGTGCATTTTGAGAAGTGTAACTTGGTCAAAGAATACTTTTTATTTCACCAAATGTTAACAGTCTGTCATAAAGAGCACATGTTCACCTTGATTTTTTTTTAAACTTGTGACAGGGGGATGGAAGCTTGTTGTGTGCATCAGGAAGTGGCAATTGAATGCAAGCTTCACCCCCCAAAAATGTATTCTTAAAACATGTATTGCCTGTCTACCTATGGGTAACAGGGTTGACCTGTTATGCTCAACCGTTCAGTTTTCCACCACAAAACACCTGAAAATGTCCAAAAAGAGTATAACCAGTCTTTGAAATGTTCTGACAACATTTTGCCTGTTCTAAGAACATTCATTTTTAGGTTGCAGGGAGGTTCTGAGAAGGTTTTTCTGTGGTTCCCTGAATGTTTTCTGGGAGTTTTTATTAATGTTCAGAGAATGGAAAGTATAGGTTATTAAATAATGTTCTGAGAACATTTCAATAAGACTGCTAGCTTAGCTGTTTTGAACTCTAAGCAAAGGTAGGACACATGGAATTTCATTTGCTTAGGCGTTAATTATCCAAACACATTGGTACAGCATCAGTGAGATTTGAACCTATAATCTTCTGTTCTCTTTCCATGGAATTAGTCCACTCCGCCACCAGGACAGAACTAGCATACCATGTTTTTTTAATTTTAGTCTATTATAACCAGACCACATTTCAAAGGAAACAAGCACTCGGTGTGCACGCCCAACACACCTGAACACACTTAACAGGGGCACGCGCAATGCCATCGGGGGTACGACAAATAAAATGTGATTCACATTAGAAAAAAATATATTTTTTGTTTTTCCAACGGGGCTATACATTTGGGTTAGTTTTTTTTCTCGCCTGAGTTGTCTCGTTTCACTGCCAAAAATAAAATTAAACCCTCTAGTGTTCAGCGAAATAACAAAACAATGTCAAATACAAGTAGTCTAGTCAAATAATTAACATCAAATCACATTAACTGTTCCACGAATGGTCCGTATGTAGCCAAACGTAGCTGCTGATCATGTTGGAATCTTTACTGATGGCGCAAAAGCCATGACAGGGAGACGTAGTGGAGTGGTAATGCGCGTGCAAGCAGTTGCTCCCGACGCCACTTGGGTACACTGCAGCATCCATCGAGAGGCTTTTGCTGCGGAGGGAATGCCAGACAGCTTGAAAGACGTTTTAGACACTACAGTGAAAATGGTTAACTTTGTTAAAGGAAGGCCCCTGAACTCTTGTGTATTTTCTGCACTATACAATGATATGGGCAGCGACCATGTACCACTTTTACAACATACATATGTGCGCTGGTTTTCAAGGGCCAAAGTATTGACCTGTTTTTTTTAATTGAGAGACTAGCTTAAAGTTTTCTTTACTGACCATTTTCACTTGTCTGACTGCTTGCATGATGACGAGTTTCTCACACAACTGGCCTATCTGGGTGATGTTTTTTTGCCTTAATGATCTGAATCTAGGATTACAGGGACTCTCCGCAACTATATTCAATGTGCGGAACAAAATTGAGGCTATGATTAAGAAGTTGGAGCTCTTCTCTGTCTGCATTAACAATGACAACACACAGGTCTTTCCATTATTGTATAATTTTTTGTGTGCAAATGAACTCAAGCTTCCGGACAATGTCAAATGTGATATAGCAAAGCGCCTGAGTGAGTAGGGTGCACAATTACGCAGGTACTTTCCCGAAACAGATGACACAAACAACTGGATTCGTTATCACTTTCATGCCCTGCCTCCAGTCCACTTACAGATATCTGAACAAGAGAGACTCATCGAAATTGCAACAAGCGGTTCTGTGAAGATTTCATTTAATCAGAAGCCACTGCCAGATTTCTGGATTGGGCTGTGCTCATAGTATCCTGCCTTGGTAAATCACACTGTTAAGACACTGATGGTCTTTGCAACCACATACCTACAGTATGTGAGAGTGGATTCTCAGCCCTCACTAGCATGAAACCTAAATGCAGGCACAGACTGTGTGGAAAATTACAGTCTGTAAATACAACCCAACATTGCAGAGTTATGTGCATCCTTTCAAGCACATCCTTCTCATTAACCAGTGGTGAGTTATTCACAATTTTTGATGAACAAATAAGGTTTAATATGTAAGATGGTTAAATAAAGAGCAAAATTATTGATTATTATTATATGTTCCCTGGTCCTATAACGAGCCGGGTTGTGACAAAAATTCACTCGTTCTTATGTTTAATAAATGTATCGTATAGTGTGTGTGTGGCAGGCTTACAATGATGGCAAAAAACAATATTTGAGAGTGCGCTGACCCTGGTGCTAGAGGGGGTACGCAGCTGGAGTTTGAATGTTTGAAGGGGTACGAGACTATAAAAAGTTTGGGAACCACCGAGATAGAGGATAGAGAAAGTTTTGTTGATGCTGAGAACAGAATGTATATGTTTTAAAATAACATTCGTAGAACATTCTCTGAACGTTACTAAAGTTTTCTTGTGGTTTTTAAAAAACGTTTTCTTAATGTTCCGTCCGTGAACAATTTAAGAAGATGGCTTTAAATAGAACCATGAAAAAACCTGTAGGAAACATTATGCCAAAGTACTGAAATTTCCACAGAAGAATTGTCAGAGTCGTGTGTATAGGTGGCAGGGAAGTCAGGCGCAGGAGAATCAAACGTAAGGTAATGGAGTTGTTTAATAACAATAAATAAAACATAACTCCAAAACTATAATAACAATAAAACAAAGTGGGTACGACGACCCATCGCGCACCAATACAAACAACACGAATCTGAACATCAAACAGTCTATGACAAAGACATGAGGGGAAACAGAGGGTTAAATACACAACTGGTAATGAGTCAGATTGAAACCAGGCGTGTAGGAAGACAAGACAAAAAATGGATCAATGATGGCTAGAACACCGGTGACGTCGGCCGCCGAGCACCGCCCGAACATGGAGAGGCTTCGACTTCGGTAGAAGTCGTGACAAGAATTCTGTTTCACAACATTCTCTGAACTATTTGTGAACATCCCCAAACTAGTTGGAGAATGTTCCTAGAACATTAACACAATTGAAATGAAATGTAACTATGTTTGAACTTTTAGGAAACATTATGTTAAAGTAATGAAATACCTAGAAGATTACTTTAGCAAGTCTTTATATTCAGATTGATTCATTTCTCCATCTGGTCTTTTTTAAAGGGCACTTCATTTAATATAACAGGCTTTTAAAATGCAGTATTGGTGCACAATTTCTACTTAAAATATCAAAGGGACGCAAAAGGCACTCTTTTCGTGGAACGACCCAGAGATAGTTCTATGGATAGTTGGAGAAAGCCTAATCTACAACTATAAGTTGTCCTTTCCATTATATAAGGAAATATATCAGACAGTTCCCATTCCGAAGGTCTCGTGGGTAGCTCTGCATTCACCAAACATAATAAGAACCAAACCTCTTTACTTTCACCAAAATAATATGATTCGTAGGCCTACACCTCCTTCAGTTAATTTCATAATTACAGGAACATTTCGTTCAGTTTAATTTAGCTCATATAGACAAAAATAGTTGACTACAATTTGACAGAAACATTTGTGACCTAGGCTACGGTTGTGAACAATGTCCACAACACTGTGTAATAAAACATACACAAAGACCACACACATCTAAGTCTAGGGAAATAACACCCCTTAACAAAAGTCACATTAAAGGATAACAGTTTTTATTCCACTTTTATGCAAAACACAATAAAGGTTAAGGCACAAATTAAAACTGAACACTGAAAAACGTTAATGTATTTAAAGAGAGGCAATTTGGATAGAACCATAAACGGATGTAAAAAATATATATATATATATACTATTTCTGATTTTCAAATTAATATATTTTTTGCAATCAGTGTGTGATGATTCACTCTTGATTAATTAAGTCTAGTTTACAATGTTTGTGAACCAGTTTAGGAATATTCCATCAATATTTACATAATCATGTACATGACTAGAGTGTATAAATGTCACAGTGTTCATTGTGTGTGTCTTGTGGCACACACCCAGAAGCTAGCTCCACAGTACAAGCCACCCTCACAGCAGCTGTGAAAACATACAGCAGAATGAAGGCCTGTCTGTTAACATCCCAAAAACAGAGATCCTATGTCAGTAGTCATCTGATCCTACACCTGAATCACCCGCTTTCTCCGTTGCAGGCTCCTCACTGGCCATTGCACCTTCAAATACCTTGGAAGCATTCTCTTGGAAGACTGCAACATCGACCAGAATATCCAAGAACCGTTTCTAACAGGCCTCATCCTCCTTTGGATGGCTAAGGAAGAGTTTTCAACAACAGAAACCTGCACCTGTACACCAAAGTGAAGTCTTAGTCTATAATCTACACTCCTCTATGGATGTGAAACATGGACAGTCTACAGCTGCTACTTAAAACAACTGGAGTCCTTTCAAGGCCTCCAACGCATTTTCAAAGTGACCTGGCAGAACCGTGTACCACACTCAAAGATCCTGAAGAGATCCAACTGCAGGAGCATTGAGACAACCATCATTCACCACAAACTCAGATGGCTCGGCCTTGCCATCCGGATCGATGCCAGAGGACCGCCTGCTACAAAATATCTTGTACGGACAGCTACAACTGGGACGTCGCTAGGCAGGTGGACAGAAAAGGTGTGTAAAGAACCACTTGAAGATCCCACATAAGGCAGTGTGGGATAAACCCTGCCTCCCTTGAGACTTGCTGTGGACCGTTCCGCCTGGCACGGGCTCTGCGACCAAGGAGTGCAGTTGGCTGAGGCGAAAAGGACTGAACGTCACCTGACGAAACAACAAAGACGAAACATGACCATGGCTGCGCCAGGCCTCAACAGGACAGGATTTTGTGTGCTCTGTCTGTGGCAGACAGCGCGCATCCCATATCGGATTATACAGCCATTAGCGGACCCACAAGCGGTGGTGGAAGTCATCATCATAGTTTAAAACATCCAATCATGTCACACAGTTGTCTTCATAGGAGAGTGATTTATTTGAAGCCTCAAGGTTTTCCTCCAGGACAGTAGGAGGCTAGCTGTTACAGGGACAATGAGGTGACATCACCAGTATTTAGTTTCAACGTTTAACCTTGCATAAAGATACAGAGGTGCAATAATCCCAAACCCTGGGTAGAGAGGCTCAGTGAATGTGGTGTTAAATGTGTGCCGTTGGGTCAGACTGCCAGAGGAGATGCTGTAGAAAGATAGATGGCCATGCAGACAGTCCAGATACACTCTTACTCTGTTGGAGCGGGAGGAGCAGACAGGTACGATAGCGCTCTTATTGTTGTGCCAGGCAGTGTAATTGTCATTGGAGCACTCCAGACTCCATGACTTGTCATTGAATCCCATTACACAAGAATTAGCCTCTCCATGTTTGTTTATTCCTCTATATGCCACTCCTATATAAGCTTTTCCACTCCACTCGGTCTCCCAGTAACATTGCCCAGTCAGACCCTCTCTACATAGCACCTGGGGGCAGTCCCTGAATCTCTCTGGGTGATCCGAACACAGCTGCTTCACCCACACCCGTGTCACCCTTCTGTTCCTCTCAGACAGAGAGAGCTCTCTGTGTGCTGTGTTTGGGTTCCGTGTGAGCTCACATGCATCTGTTGGAGGAGAACACAATACAATGTATTACAAACCAATCATCATCCTGTAATGTATATTTTTTCACCTCAGCAAGTTTGGGTGTGTAGATTAAATGCTCCTTACAATATATTAATGAAGACAATATTTTTTGACAAAATTGATGAAAGGCAGTAATCGAAGAGCTCATATTATGTTGTTTTGACAATAAATAACATGCATAAACCTGAATAAATATATATTAGTCCTATGTTTCATGAGCTGAAATAAAAGATCCAAGAAATGTTCCATAAGCACAAAAAATGTATTTCTCTCCAATTTTGTGCACAAATTTGTTTACATTCCTGTTAGTGAGCATTTGTCCTTTGTCAAGATAATCCATCTACCTGACAGGTGTGACATTTCAAGAAGCTGATTAAACAGCATGATCATTACACAGGTGCACCTTGTGCTGGGGACAATAAAAGACCAATCTAAAATGTGCAGTTTTGTCACACAACACAATGCCATAGATGTCTCAAGTTTTGAGGGAGCGTACAATTGGCATGCTGACTGCAGGAATGTCCACCAGAGCTGTTGCCAGAGAATTGAATGTTTATTTCTCTACCATAAGCCACCTCCAACGTTATTTTAGAGAATTTGGCAGAACGTCCAACCAGCCTCACAACTGCAGACCACTTGTAACCACGCCAGCCCAGGACCTCCACATCTGGCTTCTTCACCTGCGGGGTTGTCTGAGATCAGCCACCCGGACAGTTGATGAAACTGAGGAGTATTTCTGTCTGTAATAAAGCCTTTTTGTGACAAAAAACTCATTCTGATTCGCTGGGCCTGGCTCCCCAGTGGGTGGGCCTATGCCCTCCCAGGCCCACCCATGGCTGCACCACTGCACAGTCATGTGAAATTCATAGTTTAGGGCCTAATGAATTTATTTCAATTAACTGATTTCATTATATGACCTGTAATTCAGTAAAATCATTGAAATTGTTGCATGTTACATTTATATTTTTGTTCAGTATATACTATATGCCTTTTTAATGTCTGGATCAAGGTATTTAAAGCTGCTAGACATCAGGACTGTAGATGGTAATAGTGAAGGATTAGCTAGTTTAGTCTTGTTACGGTAACTAGCTAGTAGTCCACTGTAGTTACACCTCGGCTGCTAATGCTAGCTCCGATTATGATTCCAACTGCTTAGCCTAGTTCCAATTATAAACATGGTGGATATAACAATACAAGAAAACTAATGAATGAATCATTCTTCTAGGCATTTTTGTAGGATGTGGGTTGCCCGCTTTCTGCTTTGATTTGATAGTGATAGTGTCGGAATATTGTGTGATGTCTTTTAAATTACAGACTTATTCTTCACAGCAGCCAACACTCACATCTCTTTTTCCAAGTATGATAATGTACACTATATATACACAACTATGTGAATTCTGCTATTTCAGCCACACCTGTTGCTGACAAATCAAGCACACAGCCATGCAATCTCCGTAGACAAACATTGGCAGTAGAATGGCCTTACTGAAGAGTTCAGTGATATTCAACGTGGCACTGTCATAGGAATATGTTCGTCAAATGTCTTCCCCGCTAGAGCTGCCCCTGTCGACTGTAAGTGCTGTTATTGTGAAGTGGGAATGTCTAGAAGCAACAACTGCTCAGCCGCAAAGTGGTAGGCAACACAAGCTCACAGAATGGGACCGCCGAGTGCTGTCTGTCCTCGGTTTTAACACTCACTACCGAGTTCCAAACTGCCTAAGGAAGCAGCGTCAGCACAATAACTGTTCATCGCGAGCTTCATGAAATGGGTTTCCATGGCCGAGCAGCTGCACACAAGCCTAAGATCACTAGACCCCTTAGTTCCAGTGAAGGGAAATATTAAAGCTACAGCATACAATGACATTCTAGCCAATTCTGTGCTTCCAACTTTGTGGCAACAGTTTGGGGAAGGCCCTTTCCTGTTTCAGCATGACAATGCCCCCGTGCACAAAGCAAGATCCATACAGAAATGGTTAGTCGAGATCAGTGTGGAAGAACTTGACTGGCCTACACCAAGCCCTGACCTCAACTCCATCGAACACCTTTGGGATGAAATGGAACGCTGCCTAATCGCCCAACATCAGTGCCTGACCTCACTAATGCTCTTGTGGCTGAATGGAAGCAAGTCCCAGCAGCAATGTTACAGCATATAGTGGAAAGCCTTCCCAGAAGAGTGGAGGCTGTTATACTGTAGCAGCAAAGGGGTGACCAACTCCTTATTAATGCCCATGATTTTGGAGTGAGATGTTCGACGAGCATGTGTCCACATACTTTTGTTGTGTCATGTTGTGTACGTAGTCTTTATTCTCATCACCAGACACCGTAAATGTATGGCTGAAAAAGCTGAAAAACATACACTGTTTGATTAATACACAGGCACACGCACAAGCAACAAAACAAATACAATAAAGCACAAATGTATCAAGTGCATATTTAGTTTCCCCGAGAGCTGAAAAATATAAGTCCAGTCCAGAAGGGATGGGTGTGAGAAGGGGGTTGGATACATGTTTTGCTCATGAATACTGTGTGTTTAATATGAATATTGTGTCTGTACTTCAGTTTCTCCAGTCTCCAGAGAGGATTGGCCAGTTGATCAGAGAGCAGCTTCACTGCTGAATAATGCAGGTCATTCCGACTCAGGTCCAGCTCTCTCAGGTGTGAGGGGTTTAAGATTAGAGCAGAGGCCAGAGAAGCACAGCCTTTATCTCCGATTTTACATGATGAAAGCCTGCAGAGTTTATCATGATTTCATTAATACTGCTACCCTTGTGAAAATGAACAATGGCAGCGGTATAATTCTGCTTTTGTCAGGAACAATGTGAACTACACTATGAATTATATTTTGAAACTTGGTAAGTATCATTGAATTTTATAAATATAAATTCTATGGGTGGTGTTAATTTATTATGTTAATAATGAAAGTTCTACAGGTTTACAGCATATTAAACATAATGTAGATCTGATTAACAACTTATTCCACAATGATAAGAATACTGACCTTAGTGTCTCCAGTTTACAGTGTGGACTCCCCAGTCCATCAGAGAGCAGCTTCAGTCCTGAGTCTTCTAGGTCATTGACACTCAGGTCCAGCTCTCTTAGGGCTGAGGGGGTTAACATCAGAGCTGAGGCCAGAGAAGCACAGCCTTCATCTCTGACTCCACACCATCGCAGCCTGCACAGAATTGAATATGATTTTGGTAAACACACTATTACCCTCCAGGGGTGAAATAGTTCTCCACTTCTCAGAAAGTATGGGATGTACTCAGTGCTTGACTTGGGCAGGAGCTACTGCTACTGCTTGAGTTACTCCACCACTTATAGAATATTAGCTTAGAAGTATTGCAGAGTTCCAAATAAACAGTACCGGCACCTATTTCTAACCAAGTACTACACTGGATGTACTACACTACCAATTATATCTTTTTTTACTTATACCAGTAACATAATCCCCATTAGCTGCTGCCAATGCAACAGCTACTCTTCCTGGGGTCCTGCAAGATTAAGGCAATGACATTACATTTCATAACACTTTACCCAATACATTTAGTGTGTTCCCTCAGGCCACTACTCCACTATCACATATTTACAATACAACCTCCATGTGTACGTGTGTGTAGAGTGCGTGTCTTATCAGGTGTATGTGTACAGTAACATTATGTGTGTCTGTGCCTGTGTGTCTTTCCACAGTCCCCGTTGTTCCATAAGGTGTATTTCTATCTGTTTTTTTATTCTGATTCTACTGCTTGCATCAGTTATTTGATGTGGAATAGACTTCCATGTAGCCATTGCTCTATGTAGTATTGTGCGCATCCCATAGTCTGTTCTTGACTTGGGGATTGTGAAGAGACCTTTGGTGGCATGTCTTGTGGGGTATGCATGTGTGCTAGTAGTTTTAACAGACACCTTGGTGCATCCAGCATGTCAACACTTCTTACAAATACAAGTTGTGATGAAGTCAATCTCTCTTCCACTATGAGCCATGCATATTATCAATGTTATCTCTCTGTTTACATTTAACGGCCAGCCGTACTGCCCTGTTCTGAGCCTATTGTAATTTTCGGCGGTCTTTCTTTGTGGCACCTGACAACACGATTGAACAGTAGTCCAGGTGCGACAAAACTAGAGCCTGTAGGACCTGCCTTGTTGATAGTGTTGTTAAAATGTCAGAGCAACGTTATATTATGGACAGACATCTCCCCATCTTAGCTACTGTGGTATCAACATGTTTTGACATTGACAGTTTACAATCCAGTGTTACTCCAAGCAGTTTAGTCACCTCAATTTGCTCAATTTCCACATTACTTATTACAATATTTAGTTTAAGTTTATGGTTTCGTGAATAATTTGTCCCAAATACAATGCTTTTAGTTTTTGAAATATTTAGGACTAACTTATTCCTTGCCACTCATTCTGAAACTAACTGCAGCTCTTTGTGAAGTGTTGCAGTGATTTCACTCGCTGTAGTAGCTGGCGTGTATAGTGTTGTGTCATCCGTATACATAGACACACTGGCTTTACTCAATACCAGTGGCATATCATTAGTAAAAAATATAATGAATGAATAAATAAATAAATAAAGGGGCCTAGACAGCTGCCCTGGGGAATTCCTGATTCTACCTGGATTATGTTGAAAAGGCTTCCATTAAAGAACACCCTCTGTGTTTTGTTAGACAGGTAACTCTTTATCCACAATATAGCAGGGGGTGTAATGCAATAACACATGTTTTGTTCCATCAGCAGACTATGATCGATAATGTCAAAAGTCACACTGAAGTCCAACAAAACAGTTCCCACAATCTTAACATCAATTTCTCTCAGCCAATCATCAGTCATTTGTGTAAGTGCCGTGCTTGTTGAATATCCTTCCCTATAAGCGTGATGAAAGTCTGTTGTCAATTTGTTTACAGTAAAATAGCATTGTATCTGGTCAAACACCATTTTCCCCAAAAGTTTACTAAAGGCTGGTAACAGGCTGATTGTTTGCCGGATATTTGAGCCAGTAAAAGGGGGCTTTATTATTCTTGGGAAGCAGAATTACTTTTGCTTCCCTCCAGGCCTGAGGGCACACCCTTTCTAGTAGGCTTAGATTGAAGATATGGCAAATCGGAGTAGCAATATCGTCCGCTTATTATCCTCAGTCATTTTCCATCCAAGTTGTCAGACCCCGGTGGCTTGTCATTGTTGATAGACAACAACAAAAAATTCACTTCTTCCACACTCACTTTACGGAATTCAAAATGACAATGCTTGTCTTTCATAATTTGATCAGTTATACTTGGATGTGTAGTGTCAACGTTTGTTGCTGGCATGTCATGCCTAAGTTTGCTAATCTTGCCAATAAAAAAAAATATTAAAGAAATTGGCAAAATCTGTGGGTTGTGTGATGAGTGAGCAATCTGATTCAATGAATGATGGAGCTCAGTTTGCCTTGCCCAAAATTTCATTTAAGGTGCTCCAAAGCTTTTTACTATCATTCTTTATCTAATTTATCTATGTTTCATAGTATAGTTTCTTATTCTTTTTATTCAGTTCAGTCATATGATTTCTCAATTTGTGGTACATTTGCCAATCGGTTGTGCAGCCAGACTTTTGTCTCATCCCTGTCAACCATATAATTGTTCAATTCCTCATCAATCCACGGGGATTTAACTGTTTTTAAGGTCATTTTCTTGATGGGTGCATGCTTATTAGTAACTGGAATAAGTGTCTGGTTACTCCTCATTATATACCACAGACCAACAAATATTATTTACATCAATAACATAGGAATCACTACCCTACTTCTTGTATGACCTCTTACACACTACATTAGGCCCAGCCTTTGGAACTTTGGTTTTCCTAGTTATGGCTCCTATATTGTGATCACTACATCCGATGGATTTTGATACTGCTCTAAAGCAAATTTCTGCAGCATTAGTAAATATGTGATCAATACATGTTGATGATTTAATTCCTGTGCTGTTTGTAACTACTCTGGTAGATTAACTGATGGTAGGCAATGGTTATAGTTTGAAGCTTTTTTTTCTTCTTGAGTGGGCAGCTTGATGAAAGCCAGTCAATATTTAAATCATCCAGAAAATATACCTCTGTTGAGATCATATACAGTATCAGTCAAAGGTTTGGACACGCCTACTCATTCAAGGGTTTTTCTTTAGTTTTACTATTTTCTACATTGTAGAAAATAGTAAAAACATCAAAACAATGAAATAACACATGGAATCATGTACCAACTAAAAAAGTGTTAAACAAATCAAAATATATTTTCGATTTGAGATTCTTCAAAGTAGCCAGCCTTTGCCTTGATGACAGCTTTGCACACCTCTTGGCATTCTCTCAACCAGCTTCACGAGGAATGCTTGTCCAACAGTCTTGAATGACTTCCCACATATGTTGGCTGCTTTTGTTGGCTGCTTTTCCTTCACGCTGAGGTCCAAATCATCCCAAACAATCTCAATTGGGTTGAGGTCGGGCGATTGTGGAGGCCAGGTCATCTGATGTAGCACTCCATCACTCTCCTTTATCAAATAGCCCTTACAAAGCCTGGAGGTGTGTTTTGGGTCATTGTCTTGTTGAAAAACAAATGATAGTCCCACTAAGCGCAAACCAGATGGGATGGCGTATCGCTGCAGAATGCTGTGGTAGCCATGCTGGTTAAGTGTGCATTGAATTCTAAATAAGCACCCCCACACCATCACACCTCCTCTTCCATGCTTCACGGGTGGAACCACACATGGGGAGATCATCCGTTCACATACTGTGTATCTCACAAAGACACTGCGGTTGGAACCAAAAATCTAACATTTTGACAAATCAGACAAAAGGACAGATTTCCACCAGTCTAATGCCCACTGCTCATGTTTCTCGGCCCAAGCAAGTATCTTCTTCTTATTGGTGTCCTTTAGTAGTGGTTGCTTTGCAGCAATTCGACCATGAAGGCTTGATTCACGCAGTCTCCTTGTCAGAATATGAATGTCATCTGTTACTAGCAAATTATTGATTTCATTAACCTTGTTTCTTAAGCTACATTCAGTGCATTCGGAAAGTATTCAGACCCCTTGACTTGTTCCACATTGTAAGTAACCTAATGAATGTCCCTCTAACTGCCATGAATGCCTCTGCTGATCCTATAGCGATTGTATGCAGTAATCATTTGCCTGTATGCAGTAATCAAAATGCATTCATAGTCCTGTGAAAAAATGTGCCAGCCTATGGAAATCAAATGCCCGTTCAACTGATTCGTTCTGCCTCCAGAGATGTGACTATATGGACTACAGATAACATAGGCCTGTATGATTTGAGGTTCAAAAATGTCTAAAAACCTGTTTTTGCTTTGTCATTATGGGGCATTTTGTGTACAGTGATGAGGAACATGTTTTATTTAATCAATTTTAGAATAATGCTGTAATGTAACAAAATTTGGAAAAGGTCAAGGGGTCTGGATACTTCCCGAATGCACTGTACGTTATCGTGGACTATTTTGAAACACTTTTCTGGGATGTTTGATTGTTTTCATTGCTTTACTGGGAAGCTTAGCAGAAGTAGACATGCTCATGTTATTTATGTTAGTGCAGGGTGAGCTGCACACAGAGGACTTCCTACTAGGACACACCACCTCAGTGCTAACAGTATCACTTTGGTTCATAGGCAAATGATTACTGCATACAACAGCTATAGGATCAGCAGAGGCATTCAGGGCAGTTTGAGGGACTTACATTAGGTTACTTACATTGTGTCTTCCAACGCCCCTGGGATAATGTACATTTGCTGAAGCATTATGGAAACTCAGTGACACAATGGTAGGGATTAACTGAGCTGGGTTTGGGTCAATGATAAGTCATTGTCTCAACACAGCCTTATAATGCTGTGAAAGGATCCAGGAACCCAAATTATTTGGGTGGATCCCATCCACCTTATAAATCGAGGTTTGTTTCCAGAAGTTATCAAAACTGTTATACTGACAGAACTACAATAGTCTCGTAGCCAGTTATGGAGGGCTAAAAGTCCGCTGAAACGTTCAATGCCACGATTTAGGAAGGGTATAGGGCCAGATATTATGGGCCGTTTGTTGGTGTCAAGCAGAGACCCAATCAGTTCTTTAAAATCCATCTTCAGCTGTTCTGAGCTGCCGTTCATAATGTCATTGAATCCCACATGAACTATGATGGACAACATTTCCTGATGCAGGTTTTTGCTCCTGGGACTGAGACTTTCTCACCATTGAACTGCCCAATACAATGGCCGGAGAAAGGGATGGAGAAATCCGCCTATCCCTACCCCTCACACAATTTGTTGGACCTTTCATGGGCCCACGAGAACATGACATTTTCATTATATGGATAGTGTTTATTAATACTGACCTCAGTGTCTCCAGTTTACAGTGTGTATTCCCCAGTGCATCAGAGAGCAGCTTCACTCCTGAGCCCTGTAGGTGATTGCCACTCAGGTCCAGCTGTCTCAGATGTGAGGGGTGTAACATCAGAGCAGAGACCAGAGAAGAACAGCCTTCCTCTCTGACCTTACAGTGTGACAGCCTGCAGAGTTGATCATCATTTTAGTCAACACACTACTACCCTCTGGTGCTGTAAGGGATAAATGCTAGCTATGTTCTCCCCATCATTATGAGCTCATACCAGTACCATATGCAGTTCACCTCTGTGATCTTACCTGTTCAACTGATATTAATGTCATCACATTTACAAAATGTTCATGTCATAAATTATTTTGTATTTAATGGAAAATTAACAAACATCCCAGATTTTGGGTGATAATTGTCCCTGTTTATACTCTTTCCCCAGTAAAAGGCCATGTTACACAGCCCTAGTTACAGTAAATATTTTTGCTCTACAATATGCAGACAACTGACACACAACTGTTACACAATGCATCAAATACTTATATTGGCCTCTATAAACACAGGGACAATTATTACTTGTTGAACAATTACGGGAATACTGACCTCAGTGTCTCCAGTTTACAGTGTGGACTCCCCAGTCCATCAGAGAGCAGCTTCAGTCCTGAGTCTTCTATGTCATTGTGGCTCAGGTCCAGCTCTCTCAGGTGTGAGTGGTTTAACATCAGAGCAGAGGCCAGAGAAGCACAGCCTTCCCTTCGGACTCCACAGCATGACAGCCTGAAGAGTTCATTGTGATTTTAGTTAACACACTGCTACTCTCTGGTGGTGAAAACAGAGAATGCCCGCTGTATAATTCTACCTTTCACTGACATGATGGGGTGTACTGTATGTGCATTCACATCACCCCAATGTTTTTGGGTGATAGTCCCTTAATGTTTAGCTTTTTAGTTGGAGAGGCCTCACTTCCAAGCATTGAATATTGAAGTCAGAACCTTAAATCATACAGGCATATGTTATATGTAATCCATATAGTCACATATCTGGCTCTATATGCAGCAGGGCTGGAGGCAGAAGGAATCAGTTGGACCGGCATTTGATTTCTATAGGCGGGCACGTTTTTTCACGGGACTATGTGTGCATTTTTTTATAGGTGTTACAGTAAAGACCATAGGCATGATTTTCAAGTTTTAGGAAGCTTACAATTTATCCTACCAATCTGCGTGCCATTTATGATTTTCATATGCGCATTTTCGTGAACAGTTTAATTTCAATAATAACATTTTTGTTTCTCACAATAATTGCCACGTGGTTAATCATAAAAAATCTGAATTGGCATGATAAAAATATAAAAGTAAAAATTCAATTAATGCCAGAGCACCAGCCTCTGCCATATTGATACACCGGGATCCATTCACACCAAGGCCTGGTGATTATCGAGGGGGGGAGTATTGGAAACATTTTCAAATAGCCTACTGTGAGGCTAATAATTCGCAATGGACATTAAAAACTATACTTCGTTGACTTAGGATACTGTGTGAGGTGAAGAAAAAAATGACTGAGAAACTCATCTTATTAGTGGTGAGTTAATAAGACAATCAAATCAGACATCCCCAAATGACCATGTTCCTACATTTGCATGCAGCATACTTTTTAAATGTCTTTAAAAAAAAATTTAACCTTTATTTAACTTCTATGTGAGCATGCATACTTCTGTGCGTGCTCTCAGCAGCCTGGTCTGATAGACTAGACATAACATAGTAAATGTAAATCCGGGAAGCTCAAATAAGTATGTGTTATGTTTGGTATGGTTACATTAGACAGAAGGTTATTGAAGGAAAAAACGAAAAGAGGGGGGTTGGCGGGGTGGATAGGTGGGCTTATAACACGAAGGTGCTCAAATCTCATCACGGACAACTTTAGCATTTTAGCTAATTAGTAACTTTTAAACTACTTACCACTTTTGAGCTACTTTGCAACTACTTAGCATGTTAGCTAACTCTTCCCCCTAACCTTAACCCATAGTCTAGATAACTTTAGCCAGCTAGCTAACGTTAACACATCATATGAAATGGATGATGTAAATTCACAAATTAAATAGATACCATACGAAATGTAACATATCATAATAAATAGAGTGTCTTTGGATTTATGTACAGAATAATACAAAATGCTCTGAGACCAGGTTGTGCTCAGGCATGCACACTCCCCCAACATTATCAGGACAGAGAAACCAGACATTCTCATTGCTCACATGGAGCCCTCCAAACAAAAGACAATGACAACATTTAGAAAACTCGAAATTATGGTTAGGAAATAAATCAAAACTTGTGTGGCAGGTTGTGAAATCTGCAAAAAATGTTACCACTCCGAGAATGAGAACAGTAAACGACTGTAATGAAAACATGTATTAACAGAAATTAATGTAACCAACTGATGGGGATTAACGGTACATTTACTAGGCCTACTGCTGACATCCAGGACATCCGGAAAGTATTGGGAAATTTGACTTGGACTTTTTCACATTTTGATATGTTACAGCCTAATTCTAAAATGGATTGAACTGTTTGTTTTTCTCATCAATCTACACACAATACCCCATAATAACAAAGCAAAAACAGGTTTTAGATTTTTTTGCAAATTTATAAAAGAAAATTTAAAAAAATGAAATATCACATTGAAATAAGTATTCAGACCCTTTATTCAGTACTTTGTTGAAGCACCTTTGGCAGCGATTACAGCCTCAAGTCTTCTTTGGGTATGACGCTACAAGGTTGGCACACCTGTATTTGGGGAGTTTCTGATATTCTTCTCTGCCGATCCTCTCAAGCTCTGTCAGGTAAGATGGGGAGCGTCGCTGCACAGCTATTTTCATGTCTCTCAAGAGATGCTCGATCGGGTTCAAGTCCGGGCTCTGGCTAGGCCACTCAAGGACATTGAGAGACTTGTCCCAAAGCCACTCCTGCGTTGTCTTGGCTGTGTGCTTAGGGTCATTGTCCTGTTGGAAGGCGAACCTTCGTCCCAGTCTGAGGTCCTGAGCAGGTTTTCATCAAGGATCTCTCTGTACTTTGCTCTGTTCATCTTTTCCTCGATCCTGACTAGTCTCCCAGTCCCTGCCGCTGAAAACATTGCCACGGCATGATTCTGCCACCACCATGCTTCACCGTTGGGGTGGTGCCAGGTTTCCTCCAAACATGACGCTTGCCATTCAGGCCAAAGAGTTTCATTTTGTTTTCATCAGACCAGAGAATCTTATTTCTCATGGTCTGAGAGTCCTTTAGGTGCCTTTTGGCAAACTCCAAGTGGGCTGCAACGTGCCTTTTACTGAGGAGTGGCTTCCGTCTGGCCACTCTACCATAAAGACCTGATTGGTGGAGTGCTGCAGAGATGGTTGTCCTTCTGGAAGGTTCTCCCATCTCCACAGAGGAACTCCAGAGCTCTGTCAGAGTGACCATTGGGTTCTTGGTCAGCTCCATGACCAAGGCCCTTCTCCCCTGATTGCTCAGTTTGGCCGGGTGGCCAGCTCTAGGAAGAGTCTTGGTGGTTCCAAATTTCTTCCATTTAAGAATGATGGAGCCCACTGTGTTCTTGGGGACCTTCAATGCTGCAGAAATGTTTTAGTACCCTTCCCCAGATCTGTGCCTCGACACTATCCTGTCTCGGAGCACTAAGTACAATTCCTTCAACCTCATGGTTTGGTTTTTGCTCTGACATGCACTGTCAACTGTGTGCCTTCCCAAATCATTTCCAATCAATTGAAAAGTACCATAGGTTTATCTCCAATCAAGTTGTAGAAACATCTCAAGGATGATCAATGGAAACAGGATGCACCTGAGCTCAATTTCAAGTCTCAATGAAAGGGTCTGAATACTTATGTAAATAAGGTATTTCTGTTTTTTTATTTTCCATAAATTTGAATAATAAAAGGAAAACAATGTATTTAATCCATTTTAGAATAAGACTGTAACGTAACATAATGTGGAAAAAGTCAAGGGGTCTGAAAACTTTCCGAATGCACTGTATCCGATGGGGAATTGATAAAAAAAGAAAGGCGGGCCTCCCGGGTGGCGCAGTGGTCGTAGTGCTAGCTGTGCCACCAGAGACTCTGGGTTCGAGCCCAGGCTCTGTCGCAGCCGGCCGCAACCGGGAGGACCATGGGGCGGCGCAAAATTGGCCCAGCGTCGTCCGGGTTAGGGAAGGTTTAGCCGGCAGGGATATCCTTGTC
Source organism: Salvelinus fontinalis (assembly GCF_029448725.1). Taxonomy (NCBI): domain Eukaryota; kingdom Metazoa; phylum Chordata; class Actinopteri; order Salmoniformes; family Salmonidae; genus Salvelinus; species Salvelinus fontinalis. Next base: position 30,571,172 of record NC_074695.1, read on the forward strand.
TCATCGCGCACTAGCGACTCCTGTGGCGGACCGGGCGCTAACCAGGTCGCCAGGTGCACGGTGTTTCCTCCGACACATTGCTGCGGCTGGCTTCCGGGTTGGATGCGCGCTGTGTTAAGAAGCAGTGCGGCTTGGTTGGATTGTGTTTCGGAGGACACATGGCTCTCGACCTTCGCCTCTCCCGAATCCGTACGGGAGTTGCAGCAATGAGACAAGACAGTAACTACTAACAATTGGATACCACGAAATTGGGGAGAAAAAGGGCGTAAAAAAAAGAAAAAAAGAAAGTCAAAGGCCAAACAATTCCTAGAATTAAATAATGAGACCGCATTCTGGAGAGAGACCCGCCATACCCCACATCCCTCCCCTTTTTCTTGTCTCAACATTTAAAATTATTCTCAAGACACGTTGTCTTCACACATACTTTAGATGCTTTTCACTGACAGCCACAACTCAATAATCAGCTAGGCATATTTCCACACACGCTGCCCAAATTGCTGGCTTCCTAAATAGTCCTATGCCAGAGGTTCCCAAACTTTTTGTCCCGCGACCCCATTTTGATATCAAAAAACGTTTGTGACTCCACCGTGTGAAGAAAGGCCAATATTGAGTTTTTTTTATTTGGGCTGTGACGGTCTATTACAAAACGGTCTGACAGTACTTTTGACAGTTTTTAAGTCTGAAGGAAGTCTGGTTTGAAGTGACTGAAATGCATCAGAAAGGTATTGGAAAGTTCAGAAGATGATCAGGCAATAATTTTGAATAATCTTCTGTGTAGAAAAGAACATCATCATTGATGATGTCCTTTTCCCCCAGTATGATTTAATGCCTGGTGTTGTCCACTCTGTTCTAGTAAGTCCTGCGCGGCCTGTGGGCATTGTAGAGGGAAACAGAAAATACGTTCCGGAAACTCTTCTCTTTCAGTGATGGGGTCATATAATAATTTCTAACTTAAACGGTTCAAAAGATAGAGCCACATTTGTAGGAAGAAAACAGAAACCACTCTGTATATTACAACCGCATCTAACGGCTACCACCAAGCACGATTTAATTTATTTTATTTCAGTTTCTCTCGCAACCCCATTTTCAAATCACCCCATGGGGTCATGACCCCTAGTTTGGGAACCGCTGGCCTACACGCTTGGGATTTGAAACAATTCAGTTATTTTTTTAAAGAAGCTAATGATCCTCTGCTGCTAAGTCATGCTCTCTGGTGAAGTATTTTGAATTATTTTATTTAGACAGCATTAATTATATAATTTTGGCAAAACGTCAATTTACTTTAGGGCATCCGAACAGTGCACTGTGCACCCGCCAACTGTCTTTTCCAAATCGCAAGTGGCTACCTGAAACCAGAGATCTGTATATAATGACGAGATGCTCATGTTTCACCCTAACAATGGGAGTCATTGTCCCATAGGTGGGAATGCAGGCAACAAGCTTAGGTCTGCATATTAAGCCCATAGAAATGTATTGGGCTCATTCCGGACAGACTTTGGCGAGAATGAGCCCTCTCGCTTAGCCTCTTCCTCTCTGCTGAAACTATCTCACCGGAGAAAGCATCCGAGTGAGCGAAAGAGTGCCCATCTGTCTTACTATATGTAGCTCATGTATCTGATGCTGTCTGGTCCAGACAACATCAGATACATGGTGTACACATACTGAGACAGAGTGGCACTGTTTTGCTCGCAGGGATGCTTCATCTGAGATAGATGCGTCTTTCTGTCGGCGCGCGTCTCGGTCAAATAAATTATCTATATTTTATTTGGACGGGCAAGGAGGTATGGTAGGAGGAATGGTAGGGCGGGCCATAACGCTGGCCCTGATATGCAGTCAGTCTAAATGACAGGGGTGAGTGTTAATTCCCAATCAGGACTTTTCTTTCAAAATATTTTTTTGCTGTTTTCAAATGAACAAAGGACTGATATAACCTTCTATAAACACATTGGATCTGTAGAAAAGTATCACCTGTTGAACAATTACAGGAATACTGACCTCAGTGTCTCCAGTTTACAGTGTGGACTCCCCAGTGCATCAGAGAGCAGCTTCACTCCTGAGTCTTCTAGGTGATTGAAGTTCAGCTCCAGCTCTCTCAGGGCTGAGGGGTTTAACATCAGAGCAGAGGCCAGAGCAGCACAGCCTTTCTCTCTGACTTTACAGCCTGACAGCCTGCAGAGTTGGTCATCATTTTAGTCAACACACTACTACCCTCTGGTGCTGTAAGGGATAAATGCTAGCTATGTTCTCCCCATCATTATGAGCTCATACCAGTACCATATGCAGTTCACCTCTGTGATCTTACCTGTTCAACTGATATTCATTTCATCACATTTACAAAATGTTCAAGTCATAAATTATGTTTATTCAAATTAGAAGTTTATTATCCATTTGTTTAGGGTGGTTGAACAGATATCACAGGCTTTTGGGTGATGTTTACTATATACTCAGTTACTATAAGTTCAACTGTACATTGCAGGAACATTTAGCTTACTGACCTCAGTGTCTCCAGTTTACAGTGTGAACTCCCCAATCCATCAGAGAGCAGCTTCACTCCTGAGTCTTCTAGGTCATTGCCATGCAGGTCCAGCTCTCTCAGGTGTGACGGGTTTAACCTCAGAGCAGAGGCCAGAGCAGCACAGCCTTCCTCTCTGACTTCACAGCCTGACAGCCTGCAGAGAGTTGATCATCATTTTACTGAACACACTATTATCCTCTGTTGTATGTTACCCGGCCCTGGTTATTAAAGTACATGTTTTTGCTCTTCAATATGCAGATAACTGATACTCAATTGTTACACAATGCATCAAATACTGATATCGGCACTTTATAAACACAGTTATACATTTTTTGACAATTACAGTAATACTGACCTAAGTGTCTCCAGTTTACAGTGTGGACTCCCCAGTGCATCAGAGAGCAGCTTAACTCCTGAGTCTTCTAGGGGGTTGTTACTCAGGTCCAGCTCTCTCAGATGTGAGGGCTTTAACATCAGAGCAGAGACCAGAGAAGCACAGCCTTCCTTTCTGACTTGACAGTCTGACAGCCTGCAGAGTTTATCATAATTTCATTAAACACACTATTACCCTTTGGTGGGAGAATGTTAGTTGTATAGTTCTCCCTCTTACCAACATGATGGACTGCATATGCAGTTGTATCACCCCTGTTACGTGTATGATATTAAGACATGTAACTATTTGTAGTGCATCTCTGTGAGATAGACTGTCAATTATACTTTTAACCTCACTGAGTATCCTCACATTGTATTCACATGAATGATGTCCTGTCTATAGAAAACAAAATATCTGCCTGGAACGTTAGAACAATGATAGACAAAGATTTTGTTACACATCCTGAAAGGCTAATGAAAATCAGGATTCCTCTCAACAAGACTAGGCATGCCACAATAATCAGGGCCTACGCAGCTACATTACCAAGCCCTGACAAAGTGAAAGAGCAGTTCTACTCAGAGCTAGACAACATAACCCAATCACCTCCCCAGAATGACAAACTAATCATTGCTGGAGACTTCAATGCTGGGGTGGGCAAAGACATCGCCAACACGAACTGGCAAGGAGTCATTGCCAAAAATGTGGGGAGTGGGGAACATGAATGGAAATTAGATCCTACTCCTGAGTAAATTATCAGATAATAGCCTCATCATCACGAACACCATTTCAGGCAAGCAGACTACAAAAGTAGTACAAAACTACATGGATGCACCCAAGATCCAAGCACCGGCACCTGATGGATAATATCCTTGTGTGTCAACGAGACAATAAGGACGTCAAAATTACAAGAGCCAGCTCCGATCGATGCAAGATCAATGGTGGGAGGGACTAACAGAGCTCACACAAATGTATGCAGACACACTACACCAAACAGTTATTTGAATGCCTCAAAACCATACACCGACCAGAGAAGTCTGGCACGTCACCTCTGAGATTAGCAAGTGAGAAAACCTTCCTCAGAGATAAGTATTGCAGAGAGGTGGGTGGAACACTTCAGTAAACTCCAGAACAGACCATCCATTGCCGACTACTTAGCCACAAACCTGATGCCCCAAAAGGCCATCCAACATCACCTGGATGAACCACCTACACTCAAGAAAACTGAAAAAGATATCAGCATGATGAACTTGGGGAAAGCACAAGGAAAGCACAACGGTATCCCTACCGAACTCTATAAAACAGCTGTGCCAATTTGTATTTTTCATTTGACCTTTATTTAACTAGGCAAGTCAGTTAAGAACAAATTCTTATTTTCAATGACAGCCTAGGAACAGTGGGTTAACTGCCTTGTTCAGGGGCAGAACGACAGATTTTTACCTTGTCAGCTCTGGGATTCGATCTTGCAACCTTTTGGTTACAAGTCCAATGCTCTAACCACTAGGCTACCTACTCCATGACATCTTTACCAGCATCTGGGAAACAGAGGAAATGACCCAGTGGTACAAGGATGCTACCATTGTTGCGCTGTATAAAAACAAAGGCTGCAAAGCCGACAGAAACAACTATAGAGCAAATACAAGAAAAATGTATTGTATTGAGCAAAACATGGACCTCTACTGCATGTTTGTAGACCTCACCAAGGCTTTCGACACTGTGAACAGGGAGGGGTTATGGAAGATCCTCCAAAAATGTGTCTGCCCGCAAAAACTAATCAACATCATCCGTCTACTCCATGACGGAATGCAAGGCCAGGTCCGCTGTGGTGGTGACATTTCTGAAGCCTTTCCCATCTCCAACGTACTCAACCACACTACTAAGGACCTTAACAAAGGCATCTACATCAGATACAGGGAGGGTAGTTCAATCTACGATCTGCGCAGGCTCCGAGCAAAAACAGGCTTCTCGCGCACACAGAGACGGACCTCTAGTCATTGGCAGATTGCTTTGATGTACCTTGCAAGAGTTACGGTCTGACCATCAGCTTGAAAGAAATCTGTAGTCCTCAGTAAACCATCACCCCTTTCCAACCCAGTGGCCCTCAGCATCCACCTCAGTGGATCTGAGCTCCAGAATGTCAACCAGGATGGCTCACTCGACAAGAAAAAACAAACAGAATTCAGAAAGCAAGCCAGTCATTGGGAAGGCTGAGGAAGAGGATGCTCAACCATCACTTTCCACAAAGATGAAAATCTATAATGCGGTAGTCCTCACAACCCAGCTGTATGGCTTTGTAACTTGGACCCTGTACAGTCACCACGTCAAACAGCTGGAGATATTCCATACATGATCTCTAAGATTTATTATGGGTATCCGGTGGCAAGACAAAGTCTCCAACCTGGAGGTAATGCAGAAGTGTGAGTGGAGTTGAGTGGTCGGAAATCCCGCTCATCACTTACAGAGTGGTGCATGAGCACAGCTCCAGTGCTCCACATCCTTTCCAACCACTCTACTAAAAAATAGAATTAAGGCACAGCTCCAATGGACCGGCCATACCATCAGGATGCCCCAACACTGTCTCCCAAGAAGGATCTTCTTTTGCGAACTATACTGAACAAAAACATAAATGCAAAGTGAAACAATTTCAACGATTTTACTGAGTTACAGTTCATATAAGGAAATCAGTCAATTGAAATAAATAAATTAGGCCCTAATCTTTGGATTTCACATGACGGGGCTGGGGCGCAGCCATGGGTGGGTCTGGGAGAGCATAGGCCCACCCACTTGGGAGCCAGGCTCAGCAACATCTCTGTGTGTGCACAAAAGTTGTGAGAAATATGTAACGGGTTTCGTCCTCTTCGTCTGAGGAGGAGTAGCAAGGATCGGACCAATACGCAGCGTGGTAAGGGTCCATAATGATATATTTAATAAATCAAAATGAACACTGAACGAAATAACTAAAGTACAAAACAAACAACCCGAAACAGTCCCGTATGGTGAAAACATCTACACAGGATGCAACCACCCACCAAACACAAAGAAAAACAGGCTACCTAAATATGGCTCCCAATCAGAGATAACGACTGACACCTGCCTCTGATTGGGAACCATACTAGGCCAAACACAGAAATAGACAACCTAGACATACAACATAGAATGCCCACCCACATCACACCCTGACCAAACAAAACATAGAAACATACAAAGCAATATATGGTCAGGGCGTGACAAAATAATCATTTAGTGCGCCTGGATCATTTTTGGGATCTTTTATTTCAGCTCATAAAACATGGGACTAACACTTTACATGTTGCATTTATATTTCTGTTCAGTGTATATCACACGCACTGGATGACAGGCCGACCCATAAGCGTTTTAAACACAACCTCATGTTCTGCAATATGCAGCCCAGTCACATCACAAATGTCACCTCCTCCTGATCCACCTGGAACTCCAAAACCCTCACAGCAGTAGATAACTGTTCAGTCTGCTGAAACTCCTGAGCCAATCAAGAACCCACAATAAAACCCTAGTTACTGCAGCAGTCGTCATCATTAAAACCAACCGACTACCAAAGAGAGCGAAAGAGAGATTTAGCTAATCACTACGGGCCTCATTTCCAATCATTTAAATCTAACATTAAAGGACAGACCTCAAATCATGTGAGTTACTGTACACTCATATAGTAACATCTGGCTCCATATGCTCTCTGGACACTGTGTTAACAAACCTCCAGGCGAGCTTCAATGCCATACAACACTCCTTCCGTGGCCTCCAACTGCTTTTAAATGCTAGTAAAACTAAATGCATGCTCTTCAACCGATTGCTGCCCGCACCCGCCCGCCCGACTAGCATCACTACTCTGGACGGTTCTGGTGTCTGGTGAGACTGTAAACTCTCCTTCCAGACTCACATTAAGCATCTCCAATCCAAAATTAAATCTAGAATCGGCTTCGTATTTCGCAACAAAGCCTCCTCCACTCTTGCTGCCAAACAGACCCTCGTAAAACTGATCCTACTGATCCTTGACTTCGGCGATGTCATTGACAAAATAGCCTCCAACACTCTACTTAGCCAATTGGATGTAGTCTATCACAGTGCCATCCGTTTTGTCACCAAAGCCCCATATACTACCCACTACTGCGACCTGTATGCTCTCGTTGGCTGGCCCTCACTTCATATTCGTCGCCAAACCCACTGGCTCCAGGTCATCTATAAGTCTTTGCTTGGTAAAGCCCCGCCTTATCTCAGCTCACTGGTCACGATAACAACACCCACCCGTAGCACGCGCTCCAGCAGGTATATTTCACTGGTCATCCCCAAGCCAAAACTGCCTTTGGCTGCCTTTCCTTCCAGTTCTCTGCTGCCAATGACTGGAACTAATTGCAAAAATCACTGAAGCTGGAGACTTATATATATTATCTTGGCCAGGTCGTAGTTGTAAATGAGAACTTGTTCTCAACTGGCTTACCTGGTTAAATAAAGGTGAAATACATTTTTTTATTTAAAAAAATATATGCATTAAGTCTGAAGGACAGGGGTGAGTATGTTTTTACGTTTTGATTCACAGTCAGGACTTTTCTTTCAATGTATTGTTTAGCTGTTATCAAATGCAAATAAACATGTGGATCTATTGAACAATTGCTAACCCTTATTTAAAAATGACAGAAATATTGACCTCAGTTTCTCCAGTTTACAGTGTGGACTCCCTAGTCCATCAGAGAGCAGCTTTACTCCTGAGTCTTTTAGAGGATTGTAGCTCAGATCCAGCTCTCTCAGGTGTGAGGAGTTTAAAGCGGATGCCAAAGCTTTACAGCATTTCTCTGTGAGGTCACAACTTTCCAACCTATTTGAAAAGTCAAATGTCATGTCACTTTAGAGAAAAGATTAATGACACTTTGTTTCATGTTATATATACAGTGTGGTATGAAATTATTGACACCCTTGATAAAGATGAGCAAATAAATCAAATAAATAATTGAATTTCTGAGCTATAATGTATGCTAAAAAAAAAGAAAATTATATTATTTTATTATACAATTGTTCAGAGAAAAATATTTTGTTTAACATGTAATAAGCACTTGCATTGGAACTGGTGTTTTGGTCAGATGACATGAAAATAGAGCTCTTTGGCCACGTACACCAGTGGTGGGTTTGGCATTGAAATGAGAATGCATGAGCAGAAAAGAACCCCATACCTACTGTAAAATATCATGGTAGACCTTTGATGTTATGGGTCTATTTCGCTTCCATTGGTCATGGGACCCATGTTAAGTTCAACGGCATCATGAACTTTAATCAGTACGCGGATATTTTAGCCAAAAACATTGTTGCCTCTGCTACGCTGGAAGTGGATCTTCCAGCAAGACAATAGCCCCAAGCGTACATTAAAATCCACAAAGAAATGGTTAATTCGCCACAAAATCAACATTTTGCAATGGCTATCTCAGTCTCCGGACTTGAAAACCGTTGGTTTGAATTGAAGAAGGTAGTCCATAAGCATAGACAAAGGATATCAAGGATCTGGAAGGATTCTGTATGGATGAATAGTCTAAGATCCCTTCCAATGTGTTCTCCAACTCATAGAACACTTTAGAAAAAGGCTCAGTGCCGTTATCCTTGCAAGAAGAGGTATTGAAAACAGGGCTGTCAATAATTTTGACCCTTACCTTTTTGAGAAAAAAAATATGCCTTGTTAAACAAAATCTCTTTCTCTGGGCAATTTTATTAGTATACAATAATATATATATAATTTCACCCTTTTTTTGGCATACAATATAGCTGCGTATTTGAATGTTGTATTTTATACAGTCATTTTTACTCATCTTTATCAAGGGTGTCAATAATTTCAGACCCCACTGTACATACATATGTTTTTTTGTTATGACTATAAATTTGAATACCCATGTACTGTACTTACTGAGCTGTTCTGGAGGCTTTGATCACTGGCAACAGCCTCAAAAGACCTTCATCTGACCTGGAGTATTTTCTCAAGTCAAACACATCCAGCTCCTCTTCTGATGTAAGCAACACAAAGACCAGAGCGGACCACTGTTCAGGAGACAGTTCTTCTCTGGAGACACTGCCTGAGCTCAGGTAGCTTTGGATCTCCTCCACTAGAGAATGGTCATTGAGTTCATTCAGACAGTGGAACAGATTGATGCACCTTCCTGGAGAGAGATTCTCCTTAATCTTCCACTTGATGTACTTTACTGTTTCAGCATTGGTTTGTGAGCTGATTTTCGTCTGTGTCAGTAGGCCTCGTAGGAGAGTATGATTGGACTCCAGTGTGAGGCCGAGAAGAAAACGGAGGAACAGGTCCAGGTGTCCATTCTCACTCTGTAAGGCCATCTCCACTGCACTTACATTGAGGCAAAATGTAGGATTGTTTTTGAATGGCGTAAGTACTTCAGAGGTTGATTCAGGTTGAACCATTAGATTCACACCACTGTTGTTGAATGTGAGAAACACGTACACAGCAGCCAGAAACTCCTGAATGCTCAGATGCACAAAGCAGTACACCTTCTGCTGGTACAGCCCACTCTCTTCTTTAAAGATCTGTGTGCACACTCCAGAGTACACAGACTCCTCGCTGACGTCGACGCCACACTCTCGCAGGTGTTCCTCATAGAAAATCACATTTCCCTTTTCCAGCTGTTGAAATGCCAGCTTTCCCAGTGACAGAATGCTCTCTTCATTCCAGTGTGGATGTGTCTCATCGTTCCTATGATATTTCTCAATCATCTGTTTCATCAGGACTACCAGCAAGTGTGTGTACATCTCAGTCAAAGTCTTTGGCATTTCTCCTCTCTTTCCTTTTTTCAACATGTGCTCAAGAACTGTACCAGAAATCCAACAGAAGACTGGTATGTGGCACATGATGAAGAGGCTCCTTGATGATTTTATGTGTGAAATGATTCTGCTGGCCATATTCTCATCACTGATTCTTTTCCTGAAGAACTCTTCCTTCTGTGGGTCATTGAACCCTCGTACCTCTGTCACCTGGTCAACACACTCAGGAGGGATCTGATTGGCTGCTGCAGTTCGAGAGGTTATCCAGAGGAGAGCAGAGGGAAGCAGATTCCCCTTGATGAGGTTTGTTAGCAGCACATCCACTGAGGTTGACTCTGTGATGTCACACCAGCTTTCATTGTTCTGGAAGTCCAGGGGAATTTGGAACTCATCCAGTCCATCAAAGACAAACAGAATTTTGTAGCTTTCATAGTTTGAGATTCCTGATTCCTTGGTTTCTACAAAAAAGTGATGAAGAAGTTCTAGCAAACTGTGTTTCTTGTATTTCATTAAATAAAGCTCCCGAGAAGAAAATGGAAATATGAATTGGACATCCTGATTTGCTTTTCCTTCAGCCCAGTCCATAATGAACTTCTGCACAGAGACTGTTTTTCCAATGCCAGCGATTCCCTTTGTCAGCACTGTTCTGATAGGTTGGTCTTGTCCAGGTAAGGATTTGAAGATGTCATTGCATTTGATTGAGATCTCTTGTGTTGCTGGTCTCCTGAATGCTGCCTCTATCTGTCTCACTTCATGTTCATTATTGACCTCTCCACTTCCACCTTTTGTGATGTAGAGCTCAGTGTAGATCTTATTGAGAAGTGTTGGGTTTCCTTGTTTAGCTATTCCCTCAAACACACACTGAAACTTATTCTTCAGATTAGATTTTAGTTTACGTTGGCACTTCACAGCAAGCTCATCTGAAAGACAGAAAATACAGATTGTAAAACATATTTGAATTAGTGTTGCACACGTTTGGAGATAGATAGCCTGCATGTCAACTAAGGATATTATCTGTGCAGGTCCTTCATTTACGTAGAGGCATCTATTGAAACTGTAATATACAATATGTCAATAGATGCCTCTAGGTCAGTAGTTCCCAAACTTGTTATAGTCTTGTACCCCTTCAAACATTCAACCTCCAGCTGCGTACCCTCTCTAGCACCAGGGTCAGCACGCTCTCAAATGTTGTTTTTTGCCATCATTGTAAGCCTGCCACACACACACACTATACGATACATTTATTAAACATAAGAACAAGTTAGTTTTTGTCACAACCCGGCTCGTGGGAAGTGACAAAGAGCTCTTATAGGACCAGGGCACAAATAATAATATAATAATAATCAATAATTTTGCTCTTTATTTAGCCATCTTACAAATAAAACTTTACTTGTTCATCGAAAATAGTGAATAACTCACCACAGGTTAATGAGAAGAGTGAGCTTGAAAGGATGCACATAACACTGCAATGTGGGTTATATTGGAGAGAGTCTCAGTCTTAAATCATTTTCCACACACAGTCTGTGCCTGTATTTAGTTTTCATGCTAGTGAGGGCCGAGAATTCCCTCTCACATAGGTACGTGGTTGCAAAGGGCATCAGTGTCTTAACAGCGCGATTTGCCAAGGCAGGATACTCTGAGCGCAGCCCAATCCAGAAATCTGTCAGTGGCTTCTCATTAAATTCCATTTTCACAGAACCACTTGTTGCAATTTCGATGAGTCTCTCTTGTTCAGATTTCGGTAAGTGGACTGGAGGCAGGGCATGAAAGGGATAATGAATCCAGTTGTTTGTGTCATCCATTTCGGGAAAATACCTGCGTACTTACGCACCCAACTCACTCAGGTGCTTCGCTATATCACATTTGACATTGTCCGTAAGCTTGAGTTCATTTGCACACAAAAAATCATACAATGATGGAAAGACCTGTGTGTTGTCCTGCACATTGAATATAGTTGTGGAGAGTCCCTGTAATCCTAGATTCAGATCATTCAGGTGAGAAAAAACATCACCCAGATAGGCCAGTTGTGTGAGAAACCCGTCATCATGCAAGCGGTCAGACAAGTGAAAATTATGGTCAGTAAACAGAACTTTAAGCTCGTCTCTCAATTCAAAAAAACGTGTCAATACTTTGGCCCTTGAAAACCAGCGCACATATGTATGTTGTAAAAGCGTTACATGGTCGCTGCCCATATCATTGTATAGTGCAGAAAATACACAAGAGTTCAGGGGCCTTGCTTAAACAAAGTTAACCATTTTCACTGTGGTGTCCAAAACCTCTTTCAAGCTGTCTGGCATTCCCTTGGCAGCAAGAGCCTCTCGGTGGATGCTGCAATGTACCGAATTGGCGTCGGGAGCAACTGCTTGAACGCACGTTACCACTACACTATGTCTCCCTAGCATGGTTTTTGCTCCATCAGTACAGATACCAACACATCTTGACCACCAAAGACCATTTGATGTCACAAAGCTGTCCAGTACTTAAAAAAGATCCTCTCCTGTTGTCCTGGTTTCCAGTGGTTTGCAGAAGAGGATGTCTTCCTACGAACATATACCAGGAGCTGTGCCAGGCCCGCCACATCTGTTGACACATCCAGCTGTAACGAATAGAATTCACTGGCTTGTATGCGAAGCAGTAATTGTTGAAACAAAACATGCCAATTTGAAAAATAAGCCACAGGAATTTTTTGAGGGAGAATTAAGACATGTATAAAAGCAACTGATACCATTAATAAGAAGGGGCTAGAAGCGTCTTACATGGTGAGCTACCGAGTGGCTAGGACAGGCAAGCCCCATACTATTGTGGAGGACTTAAGTCCAACGTCCCTGTCTGAAGTTCGGTGCTCTCCCGGGTAAGGGGGCAGTAGCTCTTTGGCTGCATCAGATTCACAACTGTCAGTGTCCATGCTAGCTGGGCTAACAACAAATGTAGAATTACTGATGCTAGCATTGGATGTGCTCGTGGAAGTAGAACAACTTGTGTCGTCGACCGGTGCAGGTGTAGTACTGCTGGTAGTAGCAGTACTACCAGTAGAGCTGGTATGCGTCTCTATGGACGCGGGCCGTACTTTTTTAAACCATTTATTCATTTTAGAGCAAACAGAATGAGCAGTAGCTACCTTTGGCTACATACGGACCGTTAATGGAATTCCCGCGAGAGAGTAACGGTTAATGTGATTGGATGTTAATTATTAGACTAGGCTACATTTAAAAAAAAAGTGAATCACATTTATATTTGGAGTGCCCCCGACGACATTGTGCGTACCCCAGTTTGGGAATACCTGCTCTAGGGAAATGAAATACAGTATGTCAATAGATGCATCTAGGGAAATGAAATACAATCCGGCCCGCGAGAAGGTTTTTTACGGCCCCTGGGATGATCTTGATTTATTATTAGAACCGGCCCGCAGACCGCAGCAAGCCGGCAGCCCGCAGATCTTTTACACGCACCAATACTACATTTCCCACAATGCAACGGTGACGCACCGAGCAGTAGGCTGCTTCATTTCAATATTTATTGGCACAGCAGTCGTCAGCATCACAGTAAAATTAACTTTCAGATACCCATCAAAAATGGCAAAACGGAAGGTGGACACTGAGAACCGGGGGTTTCAAACAAGGTGGGAGTCGGAGTATATGTTCACGGAGGTAGCTGGAAAACCTGTGTGTCTTCTGTGTGGAGAAAGTGTGGCGGTACTGAAAGAGTATAATCTGAGACGACATTATGAAACGAAACACGCGGACAAAAACAAGAATATGGACATGGAACAAAGGCTACAAAAGGCAGAGGAATTAAAACGAGGCCTCAAATCTCGACAGGCTCTGTTCAAAAAAGCCAAATCACAAGGCCAGGCTGCTGTCAAGGCCAGTTTTATTTTGGCAGAAGAGATCGCTAAATCAGCCCGGCCATTTACGGAGGGGGATTTCATCAAAAACTGCATGATTAAAGTTTGTGACGAAGTTTGCCCAGAAAAAAGGCAACTCTTTTTAAATGTGAGTCTGAGCAGAAACACCATTGCCGAGAGAGTAGACCAGTTGTCCATCAATCTAAAAGAGCAGCTTGTGAAAAAGGGAAAAGATTTCATTGCATATTCCTTGGCTGTGGATGAGAGCACCGACATTTCTGACATTGCCCAGTTGTCAATTTTCATCCGCGGAGTGGACTCCAGCCTAAGCGTGACAGAGGAGTTTTTGGCTTTACGTCCTATGCATGGCACAACTACGGGGCATGATTTGTATGAAGAGGTGTCAAGATGTGTAAATGAGATGGAGCTGCCTTGGGAAAAACTCGTGGGTTTGACAACCGACGGAGCACCTGCGATGTGTGGACACAGGAGCGGACTGGTGGCGAAGATACGGGAAAAGATGCAAGAGGAAAACGCGACAGGTGAGCTGACAGCTTATCATTGTATCATACACCAGGAAGCGTTGTGCGGTAAAGCCTTGAAAATGGAGCATGTAATGAGCATCATCACGCGCACAGTTACCTTTATCAGAGCCAAAGGTTTGAACACCGCCAGTTCAAGGCATTTCTGACGGAGTTAGAAACGGAGCATGGTGATTTGCCTTATCACACAGAGGTGCGATGGCTAAGCCAGGGAAAGGTGCTTCAAAGATGTTTCGAGCTTCGTGAGGAGATTTGTCTGTTCTTGGACAGCAAAGGGAAAGACACAACACAACTCCGAGACGAAATGTTTCTGTGTGAAATGGCTTTTCTGTGTGACATTACGAGTCATCTGAATGCAATGAACTTGCAGCTGCAGGGTCGGGATCATGTCATCTCTGATATGTACAGTACAGTGAAGGCATTTAAAACCAAACTGACTCTGTGGGAGACGCAGATGCGGAAAGAAAATTTGAGCCACTTTCCCAGCTGCCAGACCATGAAAGAGAAGCTCTCTACCAGTGCGTTCCCGAGCGCACAGTTGGCTGATAAAATAGGTATGCTTGCCGCTGACTTTCGACGCCGATTTGCTGACTTTGAAGCACAAAAAAGCAGGTTGGAACTGCTCGGTAACCCATTTGCTGTTGACGTGGAAAGCTCACCACCAAACCTCCAAATGGAGTTGATTGACCTCCAATGCAATGATGCACTGAGGGCAAAATATGCGGCAGTGGGTGCTGCGGAGTTCGCCCGTTTCCTCCCCGACACAATGCCCCAGCTGCGCATCCAGGCTGCTCAAACGTTGTCTATGTTTGGCAGCACATACCTGTGTGAACAACTGTTTTCTTTGATGAACCTGAACAAAACATCACACAGAAGTCGACTTACTGCTGAACACCTCCACTCAATTCTGAGGATTTCCTCAGCTCAGAGCCTTACCCCGAACATTGATGAACTTGTGGAAAAGATGGGACACCACCAAGTATCACCCTCAACCTCAAACAAGTGAACATTACTGTGCAATCACATATTTAGAGTTTTTACTCAGTTCAAGTTTAAAAGTTAAAGTTTAATATTTGTTTTCACTGCATGTTACTTCTCCTTAAACAAAGTGTTGTTTTTGATTAATAGATTTTTGCACTTTATTTTATTGTATTTCAATCCAATTATATTTTAAAAATATTTCAGTTGAGTGGATGATAGAAAATTGCTATTATTGTTTTTTTCTTTGAAGTAAATTTAGCCCACTTTTGCTAAAATAGAAAATATAGGCTACTGATGGTGCCTTGAATACCGGTTTCTTTCATTTAATGTTCATGTTATGGGGATTTTTATATAAAGGAAATTTGTCTTTTGTGTCTGTTGAAAATTAAAGATTACTGACAGAGCCATAAGAAAATATTGCTTTATTTATCTGATCATATTGGAATATATTTGTTAGGTTTTCAGTAGGTTCAATTAGGTTCACTAGACTATATGCGTCATTTAAAAAATTTTCAATGAACATTCGAACAGTCCGGCCCTCGGCTTGTAGCTAAATTTTTTATTTGGCCCTCCGTCCATTTGACTTTGACACCCCTGATCTAGGTAAATGAAATACAATATGTCAATAGATGCATCTTGGTAAATGAAATATCCCTTTCAGTGTAGCTTAACCTGTTAAACTCTGAAGCCCTCTGGTGGCATTTTCTATGAGAAACATATATTGTAGGCTAATCTACCTTCATTAGATACATCAAGGATTATCTATTATATTGATAAGATAGTCGAGTGACCGCTCTAAAAATGGAAATACATTTTCTCAACTATGGAAGGCAGGCTATGATTGAATGGAGCGTGCACAGCGCAATCAGCACAGCTGCATCTCTCGATTTAGTGGTCATGATCGTAATCCATACCCAACCCTCCAGTAAGTTGTGATGAAATCACTCACAATACTCAGTTTTGGGTGAGACTGACTTTATAACCAAAACTATCCTATTTACACTTTGTAGACAATTTTTACTCTAGAAATATGTTTCTGACTCATATCGATGCCACATAGGCCATTTAAAACCAAGCAAGTTGTTTCAAAGAGGGAGTTGACCTTGAAATCTGGATGATAAATAAATGCACTGCATCACGATGACCACTAGGGTGTACCCCTTTCCATGCATACAACATTTTCGCAACTTTGGTGAGTTTACCTAAATTGCATACCTATGAATACGACCATAGCGCACTGGGTGTGGGCGGGAGCATTCTTATGACTTTGCCAGCAGTAAGATTTGACCTAGATTTCCAAAAAGACAAGTGATGTAGTTTTCAAAAGATATGTCACTTACTACTTTCGGAGTCCACTTAAGCTTGCGCTCCCGGTACTGAGTACAAAACAATGCTCAGAGTTTAACAGGTTAAAGACTTAAAGCTGGAATCCTTAATGGTGAAACTGCCACGTCCATTTGCGATATTACAACAAGAAAGAAGTTACTGCAAACAACAAATACAGTTTTTTCCCTCAGACATCATTGCACGCGCGATAGAAAAGCATATGTACTGCAATTTATTTGACTAATGCTGCACAATGCGCCTCAGCTCGGCAACAAAAACAATAACAACAGTGGTGGGGCGACCAGTGGTGCTGTTCCCCCTACTGTAGATTCACTCTTTAAGACTTACTTTTCTCCAGTATGTCAGCGAGCTCTGTTTGGTTCATGTTCCTCAGCATATGCAGTGTGATCTTCAGAGCTCCCTCCCTGGCATTGCTCTCCTGCTTTGCAATTTCAATATCCACTACTTCCTTGTCCTCCCCCTGGCTCTCAAAGCACTCTGAGCTCAGAATCCTCTTAAACCTCTTCAACTGACTCTTCAGAAAAGTCATGATATCGTCTTCGAGCGACTAACATAGAATGTAAAAAGTTATACAATCAGTTAATAATTTTATAAAAAGATTACAATCAAAAGCTTTTCATGAACAGTATATGATAAGTTTAGCTAATCTTAACAATTGATTTATTTCAACTGTGAAGACTGTAAAACATAGCTAAGCCAGCCCACCCTGAATATGGAGGACAGGTCCGTTTGATGACTCTGGGTAAACTGACTCTCTGTCTCGGTCTCTGACTGTGATCTCTCCAGACTGTTTCTGTGGACAAACATGAGGTCACATAAATTTGCATAACTATTTACACACCTGGAGAGTTCATACAAACAGGCAAACACAGGTTACCACACATATACAACTCAGGGAGAGGGTATTTGGCAGATAATGGATTCTTGACAAATGTGTCATGTACACGCACACAGCAAAGAAATGTATTTTACCAACCGTCCACAAGGAAACGTCCTACATACACACAGCACTGTGCACAGCAGAGTTCCTTACCTCTGTTTAGTAGCAGAGATTCCCTCTCTGAATGAAACTGACTGTATCTGGACACTCTTCATGGACACACAACTGGGTACAGGTGAGACTGGCCTCTCCTGTTGGATCCTGTCAACAACATGAAGAGAACAGAGTTCCTAGTCTTCACAACCTGCTGTATGTATTGAAAAAAGGATTTACAGCTCATTGATTCTATCTACTGTATGTATGTGCTGACTGGTTTTGTTGGTTGAGAAAATCAAAGACAGACATAACGACCAGGGAGAAGACAAACACACTGAGGAAGTGTCCACTACTCAATAGGCAGGCCAGTCCCGCAAGTTTGTACCTTTGTTTAGGTGCAGAATTTTCCTCTCCGAATGTGATTGGAGCCATCATAGACTGGTCACTCTTCATGGACACACAGCTGGGTACAGGTGAGACTGGTCTCTCCTGTTGGATTGAGCTTCAACACAACTGACCTTCAGTCTCTTATATATTTGACCAGGTGCTGATGTCCTCTTTTCCTGAACATAGCACTGCCTCTATACACACACAAAGTCATTTCCATGACCAACAGTCTACAAGGAAACAGCCTACATACCATACACACAGCACTGTGTACCGACAGTTTTCTAATGACATAAAGCAGAGTTCTTACCTTTGTTTAGAAGCAGAATTTTTCTCTCCGAATGTGATTGGAGCCATCATAGACTGGTCACTCTTCATGGACACACAGCTGGGTACAGGTGAGACTGGTCTTTCCTGTTGGATTGGGCTTCAACACAACAGAACAGGCCTTCAGTCTCATTTAGGGCCCGATTCAATCCATATTACAGAAATTCTGCGGTATAGAACGATTGAAATGCAAAGGTAATATTTGATTGAGCCGACATATGCAGCGTTTACTGTGAACACAGTCTCTGTGAATGCTGGAACATTGCTGAATTGAATCAAGCCCTAATTCTCCCTAATGATTAAATAATCACTGCTGAGCTCAGACACACACACACAGACTCTACTCCCACCTTTCAACTTTGTGGTCTATGTCATCCTTAACATAGGGTGACATTTTAAAGGCAGTAGCAACCTCCTCTCTCCCCCCAGAGAGACTCATTTTAAAGACCGTGCTCCCTCAGGGGAGTCCCAGATCAGCTGACCTGTGAACACAAATAATGGCATCAGGCTCTCTCTAAAACGCAATATATAATAAAAGGGCTATGATAGCGTGACACTCTTTCAGGTAGAACCACAGCCGACAACTGTAGCCTACATCCCACCTACTGCCACACAACCAGGATCAAACACATTAGTGGTGCATACATCGCTGGATTCAACACAACAGGATAACCATCACTGGATTCAACACTAGTCATGTATTAGCACACATCCTCCATTTTAACATCCATTTCACAGATCACCATGATTCACTTCCTCTTTGTTTACGTGTTGTCCTTCAGTACTAAGAAGTGATGCAGCTTTCAAACACTAGTAATCCGTTACATCATTCTTTAAAACACTGTTAATTCCTTAGACTACATCAGGTAGTCACTCTCACTCTCAACTTTGGTACTTACTTTACTTCTTTCCCCTCTCCAGTTTAGGGTGAATTCTGTAAGTCTGCCATCTCAAAATGGATTCTGTAGAGACTTTCACTTTCAGCTTCCATGCCCAAATATGGAACAGGGAGTGGTGCTAACAACCAATATCTTATGTCCAAGCATTATTTTAAGGTATTATATGCCAATGAGGGTTGAGCAATTTTGCATAACTCCAATGTGGACGTAATTGTCAACTACAACCATCCAGAGAACAACACAGACTAATTCACACTAGTGACTATAGGATGTATAATTCACCGTGTCATTCTGAGGGGGATCACATCGTTATGGACCTGGAGGCTTTGCTGCAATAATCTGTGCACATGGACAATTAATTGGGACTG
Source organism: Salvelinus fontinalis (assembly GCF_029448725.1). Classification (NCBI taxonomy): domain Eukaryota; kingdom Metazoa; phylum Chordata; class Actinopteri; order Salmoniformes; family Salmonidae; genus Salvelinus; species Salvelinus fontinalis. Next base: position 30,590,520 of record NC_074695.1, read on the forward strand.
CACCTTTAACGCTGGACATGGTGCTAATCAGGTAGTCTGAACTCCCATCCTGTCAATGCAAAGCCCCCCCACCCTTCCTCTGATCTTACTGTAACCTTGATTGTGCATCAGGCTTACAATAATCAATTCATTAAAGCTCACGCAGGAATTATAGCTACAGTGAACATGAAGCTCCCAGAGCTTAAAAAGGTCCAATGCAGCCGTTTTTATCTCAATATCAAATCATTTCACGAGTAACAATTAAGTACCTTACAGTGATTGTTTTAAATTCAAATGGTCAAAAATAGTTTCTTAACAAAGAACAATTTATCAAGTAAGAATTTTGCTGGGACTGTCTGGGAGTGGTTTGAGTGGGGAGGGGAAAAGAGAAAACTAGCTCTTGGTAGAGAGGTTTTGAACTCTTTCTTATTGGTCTACACATTTACTGCCTGGCAGGCCAAAACTCCATCGAACCAAAACAGGCTGACATTTTAGGCAGTCTTTTGAGACAGCTCTTACACTAAAAGGGCATTATCATATTTTTAAAAAAATCACTGTATTATTCAAAACCTCAATGTGGAAATATATATAAAACACAGGACACTTAGTTATTGAGTGTACTGGGCCTTTAAGGTAGTGCAGCCAGGAGGTGGATACCTGCTGGAACCTATCATATGTGGGAGGGATTCCTTATAATCAAGGTCCCCATCTCTGCAGCCATGTTATCTGTGGAGGCTTCCCTGCCTGCGCTTTAATCTCTGACTAGGATACCATAGGGCAGGAGTCAGCAACAGGTGGCCAAAACTGATTCGCGTTGTTGTTTTTTTGGCCCCCCAAAGTTTTTAGGATTGTATAAAAACAATATATAATAAAATACTAAAATCACCAGGAACTCAGCTAAAAGAAAATATTTTGAAAATATGTTTCCAAGTACAGTAGTCCCACAAATAAAAAGAGAGACATACTGTATATTAGGGTTCCCCAATAGGCGCCCATTGATTTATATGGATTATTTTGATCAATTTGCAGTGTACAAATTATTTATAGCTACGGTATCTTCCGAAAGTATTCATACCCCTTGAGTTATTCCAGTTTGATGTTACTTAAATTGAATGTTTTTCTCACCCATCTACACACAATACCCCATAAAGACAAAGTGAAAACATATTTTTTGACATTTTAGCAAATTGAATAAAAACTTTAAACAAAAATCTCTCATTTACATACCGTGGATAGAACCAGTATTTGATACACTGCCGATTTTGCAGGTTTTCCTACTTACAAAGCATGTAGAGGTCTGTAATTTTTTATCATAGGTACACTTCAACTGTGAGAGACGGAATCTAAAACAAAAATCCAGAAAATCACATTGTATGATTTTTAAGTAATTAATTTGCATTTTATTGCATGACATAAGTATTTGATCACCTACCAACCAGTAATAATTCCGACTCTCACAGACCTGTTAGTTTTTCTTTAAGAAGCCCTCCTGTTCTCCACTCATTACCTGTATTAACTGCACCTGTTTGAACTCGTTACCTGTATAAAAGACACCTGTCCACACACTCAATCAAACAGACTCCAACCTCTCCACAATGGCCAAGACCAGAGAGCTGTGTAAGGACATCAGGGATAAAATTGTAGACCTGCACAAGGCTGGGATGGGCTACAGGACAATAGGCAAGCAGCTTGGTGAGAAGGCAACAACTGTTGGCGCAATTATTAGAAAATGGAAGAAGTTCAAGATGACGGTCAATCACCCTCGGTCTGGGGCTCCATGCAAGATCTCACCTCGTGGGGCATCAACGATCATGAGGAAGGTGAGGGATCAGCCCAAAACTACACGGCAGGACCTGGTCAATGACCTGAAGAGAGCTGGGACCACAGTCTCAAAGAAAACCATTAGTAACACACTACGCCGTCATGGATTAAAATCCTGCAGCGCACGCAAGGCCCCCCTGCTCAAGCCAGCGCATGTCCAGGCCCGTCTGAAGTTTGCCAGTGACCATCTGGATGATCCAGAGGAGGAATGGGAGATGGTCATGTGGTCTGATGAGACAAAAATAGAGCTTTTTGGTCTAAACTCCACTCGCCGTGTTTGGAAGAAGGATGAGTACAACCCCAAGAACACCATCCCAACCGTGAAGCATGGAGGTGGAAACATCATTCTTTGGGGATGCTTTTCTGCAAAGGGGACAGGACGATTGCACCGTATTGAGGGGAGGATGGATGGGGCCATGTATCGTGAGATCTTGGCCAACAACCTCCTTCCCTCAGTAAGAGCATTGAAGATGGGTCGTGGCTGGGTCTTCCAGCATGACAATGACCCGAAACACACAGCCAGGGCAACTAAGGAGTGGCTCCGTAAGAAGCATCTCAAGGTCCTGGAGTGGCCTAGCCAGTCTCCAGACCTGAACCCAATATAAAATCTTTGGAGGGAGCTGAAAGTCCGTATTGCCCAGCGACAGCCCCGAAACCTGAAGGATCTGTTGAAGGTCTGTATGGAGGAGTGGGCCAAAATGTGCAGTGTGTGCAAACCTGGTCAAGAACTACAGGAAACATATGATCTCTGTAATTGCAAACAAAGGTTTCTGTACCAAATATTAAGTTCTGCTTTTCTGATGTATCAAATACTTATGTCATGCAATAAAATGCTAATTATTACTTACTAAAAATCATACAATGTGATTTTCTGGATTTTTGTTATACAGACCTTACAGACCTCTACATGCTTTGTAAGTAGGAAAACCTGCAAAATCGCCAGTGTATCAAATACTTCTTCTCCCCACTGTAAGTATTCACACCCGAGTCAATACATGTTAGAATCACCTTTGGTAGCGATTACAGCCATGAGTCTTTCTGGGTAAGTCTCTAAGAGCTTTGTACACCTGGTTTGGCCATTATTTTTTTCAAAATTCTTCAAGCTCTTTCAAATTGGTTGTTAATCATTGCTAGACAGCCATTTCCAAGTCTTGCCATAGATTTTCAAGCAGATTTAAGTCAAAACTGTAAATCGGCACCTCGGGATCATTCACCATCTTCATGGTAAGCATCTGCAGTGTATATTTGGCTTTGCATTTTAGGTTATTGTCCTACTGAAAGTTGAATTCATCTCCCGGTGTGTGATGGAAAGCAGACTGAACAAGGTTTTCCTCTAGGATATTCCCTGTGCTTAGCTCCATTCCGTTTATTTTTTATCCTGAAAAACTCCCTAGTCCTTAACGATTATGCGTACCCATAACATGATGCAGCCAACACTATGCTTGAAAATATGAAGAGCGGTATTCAGTAATGTGTTATTGGATTTGCCCCAAACATAACACTTATATTTCGGGGAAAAAAAGGAAATTGCTTTGCCACATTTGTTTGCTGTATTACTTTAGTGCCTTGTTGCAAACAGGATGCATGTTTTTTTTAAATATTTTTATTCTGTACAGGCTTCCTTATTTTCTCTGTCATTTAGGTTAGTATTGTATTGTGGAGTAACTACAATGTTGTTGATCCATCCTCAGTTTTCTCCTATCACAGCCATTAAACTCTGCAACTGTTTTAAAGTCAACATTTGCCTCATGGTGAAATCCCTGAGCAGTTTCCTTCCTCTCCGGCAACTCAGGAAGGACTCTGGTATCTTTGTAGTGACTGGGTGTATTGATACACCATCCAACGTGTAATTAAGAACTTCACCATCCTCAAAAGCGATATTCAATGTCTGCTTTTATAAAAAATTTACCCATCTACCAATAGGTGCCCGTCTTTGCGAGGCATTGGAAAACCTCCCTGATCTTTGTGGTTGAATTTGTGTTTTAAATTCTCTGCTAGACAGAGGAACCTTACAGATAATTGAATGTGTGGGGTACAGAGATGAGGTAGACATTCAAAAATGATGCAACTTAAGTCACTTAAGCACATTTTTACTGCTCTACTCATTTAGTCTTGCCATAACAAAATGGGAGTGAAGGCACTGTGTGTTCCGGCACCCCAACCATCCACTCAAGGAAAAATCAGCCCATGACTGAATGGAATTGGGGACCCCTGCTGTATGTGAACATGGCTCAATGTAATCAAGACATGAAATTATCATTTTTAAATACAAATCTTTTTGGGCTTACTTGTGTACAAATGAATATAATTATGTTTTCCGATCCCCTGACCATCTGCTCTGACAAAAAGAGATCCACTCTGACACTTTCTAGCAGAATAAAATGTTAAGACGTCCAAGGTGGGTGAATACTTACAGGCACTGTGCAGAGATTTGCCAATTCAGCTATTCATAAAAAAAAGGGCTAAAATGTCATTATTGATTTAGTGGTGGGTACCACGGTTTGAGGTGAGGTGCTATGGACCAGGACAGATTGTAATCAATAGGATGTGTAAATAGCCACTACTAAACCCCAGCAAACTTTCATAACAGCTAACCAAAAACCATCCTAACCACAGCTAGCGCTCATCAGCTATCCTTTAGCTCGGAAAACTATTGCCAGTTTTGTACAACGCGACTCAGACCAGAGCATACCAGACCTATTTTCTCTCCATATCCCCGGATTTTTACCTCAAGCTCTGGACATTTACACCTGGATCTTGCAGCTAACTAGCTGCTATCCGAGTGACTATCGGCTAACATCAATTCCGGAGCAAACACCAATTATCCCGGAGCTAGCCAGCTGAAGAGTTCCATCAGCCACTCCTGGGCTACAATCACCTATCCGGACCCGTTTTACTGCCGATGCGGAGCCCCACCGGGCCTTCACGACTGGGATACCGACGTTATCTGCCCGAGGGAGTATTTTAACCGGCCCCTCCATCGCGACGTAACCTGAACGTCCATATACTAACTGCGGCCCGCTAATCGTTAGCTGTCTTGAGCATATCGGCTGCTATCTGAACAGGTCTATCGAACAATCTTCTTAGGCCACTATAACTATTTTGACAATTGGATTGGTCCCCTCTACCACACGGAACCCCACTAATCTACCGACGGAATTGCACGGCGTGGCTAAAAACAGACCTCCATCTTCTGCTAGCTTGCTACCCATGACTAGCTGTCTGAATCACGAAGCTAGCACCAGTTAGCAAACACAATTCTACAACTCACAACCTCTCTTTCGCCACCGCCATCCGGCTTGGATTCTCTGTCGACACGACCACGTCTGGTCTGCAGACAAATACCCCATCCGCTGTGCCCTCAACCGGCCTCCGTCTGAGCAGACCCCCTCCGTCTGAGCAGACCACCCCCCCGGGCTACTAACTTTAAACGCCGCGGGCTAGCTTAGTGGAGGCCTCACTACTCCATCTACGGCTGCCCCCTGGACACTATGATCACTTGGCTACATAGCTTATGCCTGCTTGACTGTCCATTAATTCACGGTACTCCATTCTGTTTATTTGTGTTTTATCTGTCGGCTCTGTGCCTTAACTCAGGATCTGTGTGTAGTTAATCCGACCCTCTCTGCCCAGTCGTCGCCATTTTTACCTTCTGTTGCTGTGTTAGCTGACTAGCTGCTGTTATCTGACCTGCTGTTTTAGCTAGCTCTCCCAATCATGACCTGCAATCACTTTATGCCTTATTGTATGTCTCTCTCAAATATCAATATGCCTTGCATACTGTTGTTCAGGCTAGTTATCATTGTTTTGGTTTGCAATGGACCCCGTAGTTCCACTCTCCGTACCTCTGATACCTCCTTTGTCCCACCCCCCACACATGCGGTGACCTCACCCATTGAGACCAGCATGTCCAGAGATACAACCTCTCTTATCATCACCCAGTGCCGGGGCTTGCCTCCGCTGTACCCGTGCCCCACCATACCCTGGTCTGCACATTATGCCCAGAATCTATTCTACCACGCCCATAAATCTGCTCCTTTTATTCCTTGTCCCCAACGCTCTAGGCGACCAGTTTTGATAGCCTTTAGCCGCACCCTCATCCTACTGCTCCTCTGTTCCTCGGGTGATGTGGAGGTAAACCCAGGCCCTGCATGTCCCCAGTCACCCTCATTTGTTGACTTCTGTGATCGAAAAAGCCTTGGCCTCATGCATGTCAACATCAGAAGCCTCCTCCCTAAGTTTGCCTTACTCACCGCTTTAGCACACTCTGCCAACCCTGATGTCCTTGCCGTGTCTGAATCCTGGTTTAGGAAGGCCACCAAAAACTCTGAGATTTCCATACCCAACTATAACACTTTCCGTCAAGATAGAACTGCCAAAGGGGGAGGAGTTGCAATCTACTGCAGAGATAGCCTGCAAAGTTCTGTCATACTTTCCAGGTCTATGCCCAAACAGTTCGAACTTCTAATTTTAAAAATTAATCTCTCCAAGTCTCTCACTGTTGCCGCCTGCTACCGACCCCCCTCAGCTCCCAGCTGTGCCCTGGACACCATCTGTGAATTGATCGCTCCCCATCTAGCTTCAGAGTTTGTTCTGTTAGGTGACCTAAACTGGGATATGCTTAACACCCCGGCAGTCCTACAATCTAAGCTTGATGCCCTCAATCTCACACAAATCATCAAGGAACCCACCAGGTACAACCCTAAATCCGTAAACATGGGCACCCTAATAGACATTATCCTGACCAACTTGCCCTCCAAATACACCTCTGCTGTCTTCAATCAAGATCTCAGCGATCACTGCCTCATTGACTGTATCCGCCACGGGTCCACGGTCAAACGACCACCCCTCATCACTGTCAAACGCTCCCTGAAACACTTCTGCGAGCAGGCCTTTCTAATCGACCTGGCCCGGGTACCCTGGAAGGATATTGACCTCATCCCGTCAGTTGAGGATGCCTGGTCATTCTTTAAAAGTTACTTCCTCACCATATTAGACAAGCATGCTCCGTTCAAAAAATGCAGAACCAAGAACAGATATAGCCCTTGGTTCACTCCAGACCTGACTGCCCTCGACCAGCACAAAAACATCCTGTGGCGAACTGCAATAGCATCGAAGAGCCCCCGTGATATGCAACTGTTCAGGGAAGTCAGGAACCAATACACGCAGTCAGTCAGGAAAGCAAAGGCCAGCTTTTTCAAGCAGAAATTTGCATCCTGTAGCTCTAACTCCAAAAAGTTCTGGGATACTGTAAAGTCCATGGAAAACAAGAGCACCTCCTCCCAGCTGCCCACTGCACTGAGGCTAGATATCAGTGGTGACCGTGTTAAGTCCGTGATAATCGAAAACTTCAAACATTTCTCAATGGCTGGCCATGCCTTCCACCTGGCGACTCCAACCTTGGCCAGCAGCCCCGCCCGGCCCGCTGCTACTCGCCCAAGCCTCCCCAGCTTCTCCTTTACCCATATCCAGATAGCAGATGTTCTGAAAGAGCTGGAAAACCTGGACCCATACAAATCAGCTGGGCTTGACAATCTGGACCCCCTATTTCTGAAACTGTCCGCCGCCATTGTCGCACCCCCTATTACCAGCCTGTTCAACCTCTCCTTCGTATCATCTGAGATCCCCAAGGATTGGAAAGCTGCCGCTGTCATTCCCCTCTTCAAAGGGGGAGACACCCTGGACCCAAACTGTTACAGACCTATATCCATCCTGCCCTGCCTAGCTAAGGTCTTCGAAAGCCAAGTCAACAAACAGATCACTGACCATCTCGAATCCCACCGTACCTTCTCCGCTGTGCAATCCGGTTTCCGAGCCGGTCACGGGTGCACCTCAGCCACGCTCAAGGTACTAAACGATATCATAACCGCCATCGATAAGACATTACTGTGCAGCCGTCTTCATCGACCTGGCCAAGGCTTTCGACTCTGTCAATCACCATATTCTTATCGGCAGACTCAATAGCCTCGGTTTTTCTAATGACTGCCTTGCCTGGTTCACCAACTACTTTGCAGACAGAGTTCAGTGTGTCAAATCGGAGGGCATGTTGTCCGGTCCTCTGGCAGTCTCTATGGGGGTACCACAGGGTTCAATTCTCGGGCCGACTCTTTTCTCTGTATACATCAATGATGTTGCTCTTGCTGCGGGCGATTCCCTGATCCACCTCTACGCAGACGACACCATTCTGGATACTTCCGGCCCTTCCCTGGACACTGTGCTATCTAACCTCCAAATGAGCTTCAATGCCATACAACACTCCTTCCGTGGCCTCCAACTGCTCTTAAATGCTAGTAAAACCAAATGCATGCTTTTCAACCGTTCACTGCCTGCACCCGCACGCCCGACTAGCATCACCACCCTGGACGGTTCCGACCTAGAATATGTGGACATCTATAAGTACCTAGGTGTCTGTCTAGACTGCAAACTCTCCTTCCAGACTCATATCAAACATCTCCAATCCAAAATCAAATCTAGAGTCGGCTTTCTATTCCGGAACAAAGCCTCCTTCACTCACGCCGCCAAACTTACCCTAGTAAAACTGACTATCCTACCGATCCTCGACTTCGGCGATGTCATCTACAAAATAGCTTCCAATACTCTACTCAGCAAACTGGATGCAGTTTATCACAGTGCCATCCGTTTTGTTACTAAAGCACCTTATACGACCCACCACTGCAACCTGTATGCCCTAGTCGGCTGGTCCTCGCTACATGTTCGTCGTCAGACCCACTGGCTCCAGGTCATCTACAAGGCTATGCTAGGTAAAGTGCCGCCTTATCTCAGTTCACTGGTCACGATGGCTACACCCACCCGTAGCACGAGCTCCAGCAGGTGTATCTCACTGATCATCCCTAAAGCCAAAACTTCATTTGGACGCCTTTCCTTCCAGTTCTCTGCTGCCTGCGACTGGAACGAATTGCAAAAATCTCTGAAGTTGGAGACTTTTATCTCCCTCAACAACTTTAAAAATCTGCTATATGAGCAGCTAACCGATCGCTGCAGCTGTACATAGTCCATCTGTAAACTACCCACCCAATTTACCTACCTCACCCCCATACTGCTTTTATTTATTTACTTTTCTGCTCTTTTGCACACCAGTATCTCTTCTTGCACATGATCATCTGATGATTTATCACTCCAGTGTTAATCTGCTAAATTGTAATTATTCGATTTATTGCCTACCTCATGCCTTTTGCACACATTGTATATAGATTCTCTTTTTCCTACC